>NW_006441953.1:5862241-5864728 GCF_000325575.1 Pteropus alecto | reverse complement strand
TTCTTTATTTTTATTTTAGCAGCCATTGAGGATCATTGTTTTTATCCATTATTTCATTAGAAGGTATAAAATGGTGATATATCTTTCCTTCTGTTTAGCTGTACAAAGAGAAATTTCCCCTCACCAACTTCATTACCTGAATGCAGTTAGTGCAGAGAGTGCAGAATAAGTGCTTAATCATTTCCCTTTATCAGTTTTCAAAATAATGAGTTGGTTCACTAACATCCTCCAACGGTGAGAATGAGTTCTCTCTAGATTATCATTATTATGAAAACCTAGATTTAAACATATTTGTTTTAATGTCTTTTAGTTATTGCCCCTAAATGCTCTAATGTTGCCATATTCAACATGGAAAAGCTTCTTCAAGTTGGCATTAGAGTCCTTTTAACATAATCCTAGTACTTTTGGACAATTTCCTTTTTCTGGTTTGACAATATGTTTCAAGCTAATTTGCATGACCCATGTCTGAAATCATGAATTTGAATTTATAATATCATTGTAAACTTATAATTTACCTTAAAAATAATCTTTTACTGAAAAAGCTTAGAAATATGGAGCAATTCACAAGCAATGAGCACTCCTAGAGTCCAGATTGTGATATCTAAGTGCCATTTCCCTCTGACAAGAACCATGGAGAAAAGGCTGATGCCCAACGTGGCGCTGTGTTTTCATCTGAAGCTTGGAATCCTCTTCATAGCTCATTCCTGTTATTGGTAAAGTTTGTAATTATACTGAGATTCAATTCTATATCCAGATTCCTAGTTAAGCATCCTTTAGAAAAAGCTATAGGGAAACACTGACATTTTAATTGGTCTAATAACAAGACTGAATTTAGACTTTAGAAATAGCACTCTGACAGAAGTGCAAGAATGTTGTGAGTGGCAGGTGTGTAGACAGCCGCTGCATAGGTGGACGTTAAGAAGCTTAGTTGTGATTCAGGATGGATATGTGAAAGGCCTAATTTAAGACAATAGCAGTCTGGTAAATAAACAGGGGATGGAATTGCTATCAAGATGCAGCAACCTCAGGTCTTAGAGATCAGTATGTATAATGAGAGGAGAGTGTGTTGGGTAATGGAGGAGCAGAGCTTCAAACAACTGTCTCGGAGCCAGGGGCAAGCTGTGGAGAAGGGCTCAGAGTAATGGAGATGGGAAAGGAGGTAACTTGTGGAGGAAGCTCCCTCATATCCCCAGCTCATCCTCTTATGACCTAGCCCTGGAATAATTAGGTGAATTTGAAAATGTCCTCCACAGGTAGGCATTCAACTCTGTGGTAACCAGCCACCTTCTTAAGCCTGCATATCAACCCTCTAAGGCTTTCCTGAGGCTCTAATAATATAGGGGCCCCCTTCCAGCCTAAACAGTCAGAAGTACTGGATGGAAATCTGATATTAAAAGAGGTCTCCAAATGAGTGTTAACCAAAGAGGTCCAGCCTGTAATAAAGAACAAAAAGCATGTGAGCAAAAGGATTGCTCTCTGAGACTCAGGTTCAGATAGCAATCAAACTGTGCTCTGGAGAGAACAAAGGCAGGCAAGAGTTTATAAAGGCAAAAATCACTATGTAATTCTTCCACGCAAATGGCTGGCTAAATTAACAGGGATTGGTTAGTTCCAATGTGCAAATGAGGGAGATGAAGATTACAAGGAAGGTAGCAAAGTCCATTTATTTCTCTGAAGCAGTTGTTATTCTAGGATGTTTATGGTTCAGCATTGAGCTGAGTTTAACATTAGTGACTTAATAGGAGCTCTAAGAACTGAGGGACAAGATGTGCATAGGCCCCACTTCCTTAATGGCCTGTTTTAAGTGACTCTTAGCAATTCTTATTCCATTTTATTTTCTCCATTATTATAGGAGAGGCGTTTTGCAAATAAACCACTAAGACCAGACCAGATAATCATTGATCCAGCGATGGGGCACTGAATTTTTAAACAAATGATCCGCTGGGCAGAATTTTAAAGCGAAGAACGTGAAAAATGAGTTGTTTGGTAAATCAATTCTTTCCTTTGCAAGGCTGGAGAAAATCCATTTTTCAATGTGGCCAGGATAACATGGGCATGTATTAGGCAGACACGCTACTGGTGGCCGGATTTATGCAGAAAAAGCCAGAAGGGAAGGAATCCACCTCAATATCTTCTCCCTAAGAGAATTGGCGCGAAGAGCCAAGAGCCAGGAAACTTCCCCGCCCTTCTGACGTGGACTGAAACTCGGGGCCAGCCACTACGCATGCGCAACGCAAGTCGGATGACCAAGAGAGGCCTGGCGTTCCACTATTATCTTCCCAGGTCACGTCCCTTCCTTAGAATCAGGAGGAAGGAGCGACGTGGGCGCTGGAAGCCGCGCCCACAGCTCGTCCGGTTCCCGCCTGCCGCTTCGCCCCACCCCACATACCCCTGCTCTGGACCCGTTTCGGAAGCTCGCCAGACAAGCCCGCAGTCTGAGTCGCACGCTCGAGCGCGTGCGCACGTCTGCGCGCACCGGCCCGGACG
>NW_006441953.1:5851402-5862216 GCF_000325575.1 Pteropus alecto | reverse complement strand
CCCCCGCCGGCCCCGCCCCACCTCCTGCCCTCCGGGCGCTGAGAACCCGGGTAACCGCCCGCGCTCTGCAGCAATGGAGGTCCCCGGGAGCCTGTGCAAGAAAGTCAAGCTGAGCAATAAGGCGCAGAACTGGGTGAGTGGGGGCAGAGGAGGCTAGGAGCCTCCGGCAGCAGCTGGTTCCGGAGCCGCTGCCTTCCTCCCTGCTCCACTGCATCCTCTTTGGAGCGCCAGGGATGGGTACCCGAAGACGCGGCGCCACCCAGCTGTGGTGGTGGTGCAGGGCGGAGCGGCACGGCTGGGATCTGGGCCGTGCGTGCGGTCCGATCCACCGTCAATGAGAAGAAGGCTCCCTTCCTAGGTCCGATGAGGTCTGGAGTGAACTGGCGGCTCTGAAATCTGTCCCTCTCCACCCCCCCACCCCCCACGGAGGAGCTGCACGCATCCCTGGAGTGGCGTTAAGCTCTGCAAAGGAGGCGGAGGCGGGCGCCTTCGGTGTGTTGCTGGTTTTTCTTGGCTCTGCCATTGCATTTAGCTCAGGTTTGGGTCCGTCTCCAAGTCTTTCCATTTCTGAGTTTCAGTGTGAAGGGAGAGTACCCAACAATGTGGCCATTCATGAGTTGAGACTGCTCTGAACTGAGGTTCTTTGTGGCTCGGTGTTAAATTGGAATATCTAACAAATAACATGGAGTTTTAAGACTTGATTCCCAGAGACAGTAAGGTGTGGAAAGACTAATGGTTTATAACGTTTTTCATCGACTGCCCTTTGGCTTTGATGGTCAAGTGGTGCGACTTCATTTAGGTTGCTTCCTTCCTTAATTATTCTTTAATAAGGAATAACCTGAAGCTGAGATCATAAGTTCCCATCGGGGTAAGATCTGGGGAGGTGATGTCCAAACTGACAGTCTGGAAAGGACATTTTTATTTTATGTGGTACAACAACAAAATCATGAGGTTTAAATGCAGCCTTTCAAATCATTACCCTTGGTGAGTCAAAGAAAAAAAATAGAAGCTATTTCAGGCAAATATTCATTTGCAGTCATTAATTTACCATATCTGTTGTCAAGGGTTCTCACCTGATTCTTTTTTCCTTTCAGTTAACTCTTAGGTGACAGGGGAAGGAAATAAAGGTGAATTAGAACATTGGAAAGAGCACAAGACTAATCGCCTGATCTCTGGTTCCACCTTTGCCATTTCTAACTGTGATCCTGAGGAAAATCACTTTACTTCTTTAAACCTCAGCTGACTTAAGAAGGGTGTAAGAGGGTATACTTCACAGGGTTATTTTGAGGAGTAAAGAAGATAATGAATTTGAAAGTGCAGTGAAGTCACTGCCCGGGAACTATTGATATTGATCCTGTTACCTTGAGTATTTCCTGTTTAGAGTAACAAGGTGGACTAAATTAGGGTATGTAAAGGTAATTTCAGTTACACCATCCATTGCTCATTTATTTACTATTCCATTTGCCAAATAAGTGCATATTCTTTATGGAGACATGGAAAAGATGTAAAAATGAGAGTCTTGATGCTTGCATTCTGGTTGCTCATGGCCTGTTTGGGGCAAGTGGCATTTGTCAAGTGATGAGTTTATCATTAAGACCACAATGAATAGTATAAGACAAATTTTTTTCGCAGTCTAGAGGAGAGATTAATTTAGCCTGGGTATTCTGGGGAGGGTTTACTGAGGGAAATGTGCTCAGATTTCAGAGGCATAGGGGAAATGTGTGAATAAGTGTTGAAAATAAGAATTATTTTTTATTCCAGGACCAACTAAGAGTTTAATTACTCTGGAGAGGTTTTGTTGAAGAGTGAAGATAAAATTACATATGGTGGGGTAAGGCAACTGGTAATGTTTGCCTGCAGAGTTCAGACTTGATTCTGTGAGAGGTTCTTGATGAGACCAGAATTTTTAATTTTCTGGGCTTCGTAAGTCTTTCTTTGTCACAGTAGGGAACACCTACCACATTTCCCTCTCACATATACATAAATCAACAGATAGGCACAAGTGTGAAGAACCCATGCACCTTTAATGATAAAATTGGTGGTCCAGGAAGACCTGTCTGTTGAAGAAATTAGACATTTGTAGAGCCCAGATGTGGTAGCCCTGGAGAACAGATAGGGTTATAGTGAGGTTTAAGTCAATTACAGGCATACCTCATTTTATTGCACTTTGCAGATACTGTGTTTTCATGAACAGTGAGGCAAGACCCTCCTCCAGCAAAAAGATTAAAGCCGGATTTTGTGAAAGTTACCATTTTTATCAATAAAGTATTTTTAAATTAAGGTATTTACATTGTTATTTTTAGATATAATGCTATTACTTATTAGACTACAGTATAGTGTAAACATAATTTATATGTGCACTGGGAAACCAAAAATTTGTGCGATTCACCTTACTGCAGTAAATATTCACTTTGTTGCGGTGATCTGGAACCAAACCTGCACTATCTCTGAGGTATGCCTATAATAGATTTGAAGTCTGTTACATAGAAGTCTATTAAATAGATTTGTCTGCCACATGTCTTTGTTCCAGGTGCTGGGGATGCAGTGGTAAGAAACAGAAAAGGGTTCTGCTTTCAAGGAAATTATATTTTGCCTGGAGAGAGTTAATTAAAAAGCAAACAAAGTCTACAGCCATGCCACCCTGACCGTGTCTGATACCGTCTGATCTCGGAAGCTAAGCAGGGTCAGGCCTGGTTAGTACTTGGATGGGAGACCACCTAGGAAGACCAGGTGCTGTAGGTGGTAAAAAAAAAAAAAAAAAAAGGCAAACAAGTAAATGAATGAGATAATTTTCCCTTCTACCTTTTCTGAACAATTTGTCTCTTATACTGTTAGATGCCTTTCGTAGAGTATTTTTGGGAAGACTGTGGTGGTACAAACAAAACAAAACAAAAACAACAACAACAATAAAAACAAGAATGCAGAAATGCAGAACACAGCATATTGAAAGCCAAGCAAGAGACCAAAATATTCATTTCTCAGAACATTGGCCTAGCCGTAGTCAGGGGCAGGCATTGATCTTCCTAGAAGCCAGGGAGATGCTGCTGGAATAATTGCCCCCAAAAGAAGAAAAGCTGGGTATTTACCAAGAACATACTCTTAATGTTGATAATAATAATAATAATAATAAGAATAAGAATAAGAATAATAGCAAGGTCAAGAACTGCATTGTCCAATCTGATATCCACTAGCCGCCTGTGGCAACTTGAATTTAGATAAGATTAAATATAATAAATTCTGTTCCTTAGTTTCACTAGCCACATTTCCAATGCTATATTGCCTCATGTAGCTAGTAGCTACTGTAGTGGACAGCGTAGTCTAGAACATATTCATCATCTCAGTATGACATTTTATTGGACGGGGCAGGTCCAATTGTTACTTTCATCCCAGGGCAAGGAAATTTTGAGAGATAGTGGCTACTGCTGTGGTTTCAGGCAATTCTGCAACCCTGGCTTCTGGCAGGGTACTCAGCACTGTTAGCCTCCCCTTAGCATAATTGTTTCTCTAAATTTGATATGTGAAACAAGCTTTCCCAGGCTGGCTCTGTTACACTGAATGTTGAGTAGTTCTCTATTCCAGTGGTTCTCAACCAGGTAAAATTTTGCTACTCCCCCCCGGCCCCAGGGGGCATTTGGCAATATCTGGAGATATTTTTTGGTTACATATGTGTGCGTGTGGTGGGGTGGTGCTTCTGGCATCTAGTGGGTAGAGGCCAGGACTGCTGCTAAACATCCTAGTGCATGGGACAGCACTAGGCCAAAAAATCCTTAATGCCTAAGTTGAGAAACCCTGGGCCAAAAAGTCATTAATGCCTAAGTTGAGAAACCCTGTTCTACTCTCGGCTTTGAGTAAGAAAAAGGGGGAAATTTATGTAAATCTGAAATGCAAAAGTAGTAATTTAAAATAAAATCCGATTGATCTCTTCTACCAGCCTGGAAGTTACCATCTTTTGCTCTGAGATGGATCAATTATCCATAGCAAACCAACAACAAAACTCCAACCTTGAATTGTTTTAAAAGTGCTTTACTAAATAATTAGTTCGAATGAAGAGAATAATGTTGCTTTTTGGTGTTCATCTAGGTGGTAACCATTTTAGTGAAATACCCTTTCCTAAGGACACAGTTCTTTACCAAATAAGTTTTAACTGAGTAAATATAGTGGAACAATTAGACATTATTTTATAGAAGTCCATGTCCTAACTTTAAATGAACACAGCCATTATTCAGGCTCCTTTCTTGTTTTCTCTCTAGGTTGCATCTCTTCCCTTTGTCTTTATCTTTTTTTGTGTTAAGTGTACAATTCAGGATTTTTTTGGTATATTCACAGAGTTGTGCAACTATAACTAATATCTAATTTTAGAACATTTTCATCACCCCCCAACAGAAACCCTGTACCCACTAGCAGTCTTTCCTTAACTTCCAGCTTCCCTACCTCCAGGCCCTGACAATACTTTGTGTCTCTGGATTTCCTTCTTCTAGATTTTCCTGTAGATGGAACCGGTATATGGCCTTTTCTGTGTGTTTTCTTTCACTTAGCATAATTTTTCAAGCTTAATCCATGTTGTAGCACATATCAATAATTCATCCCTTTATATAGTCAGATAGTATTCCATCACGTGGATATAGCACTTCTTATTCATTCATCAGTTAATGGACATTTGAGTTGTATTTAACTTTTAGTGAGCACTGGCTAGGCATGAGAAGGTGGGCCTTGTGGAAAAAGTATGAAACAGTCCATAAATAACAAACAAATGATATGGGCAGTGAATGTTACAGGGACTGTGACATGTAACCAGGCCACCGAATACAGACAGGAATTCCGAGTCAGGAGGAAGGAAATACTAACTCATCCTTGGTCCTTCGTGAGACACTCATGTTTTCCCTGCAGAATTATAGGAAGGATTTGTCTAGAGTGGGTGGAAAAGGAAGAGAAAGGAGGAGGGGAACAAGAAGATTGCATGTGGAGGTGGCCTTTTTAGATACTTACGAAGTTCGGGCCCTTCCCCTTGCATTTGCAGTAGTTTTAAAAAGTGCTCCTTGATTTACTCTGAAAAACTGGGTGGAGGGTGAATGTGGCAAAATCCTTTTTTTAAAGTTTATTTTTTATTTGAAAAATATTAAACATACATAAACAATAAGCGTCCTCATACCCAGCCTGCCACATTTGCTGCCAGAATTTTTTTACATGTAGGAAGCAAGAAACCCCGAGGAAGCATTCTTTTCTAGTGATTAAAACAGATGATCTCTGCTTGTCTATATTTTCTCTCAGCCATATCCTTAGCAGTTTATAGGTTTCAGATAATTTTTATACATTCTACTCAAGTTACTAAGAAAATCAGAAGACATGTTATAGGGCTAAAATGAATTAAAATTAATCAGATACTGGTTTCTTCTTGCACAAATGCAAAGTAGCTTGGAAATAAATACCTGAACAAAATGACCAAGTCAAACCAGTTCTGCAGGTGTAGGAAAGGAACTGGTACAGCACCCCCCTTGCTGCCACTCTCATTTCTCGTTTTCAGAGGCAGCTTCCTTCTCCCCAGGCAGCCTGGCTGGGAATCTCAGGGACGAGGTGCCTCTGCTTCTCAAGGGATGCAGATGTCTGTGTTTGAAACCCTGTTTTTGTTTTGTTTTGTTTTGTTTTGTTTTTAAGATATTGGAAATGCAGAGCTGGATAGTTAATGTTTGCTTCATGGGCTTATTGAAAAGAAATAGATCAGGGGACCCATATAATTTTCATAAGTGATTATTGAACATGTAAAAGCACAATTTTATTGGAAATACATCTGTAAATGAGACAATTAGTGGGATGGGAGATGGCTTGTGTGGCGTGCCTATTAAAAGAATTGCCCAGCTGTGCCTTTGGCCTCGGAGGATTTCTACTCGAGGGCAGTGTAGTAAGACTCTCATGGGTAGAGATGCCTTTCTCCTGTGCACTGGGAGGATTGTGAAGGGGGAGGTATGAAAAGAGATTGTGACCCTTTGGCACCTTCTCTGCAGACTCCTGTAGAAAAGACTACCTCTGGAAGTCGAAGAGCTGGATGGAAATGCATTCCTTTACCAAGTCTATGCTTACATACCTACAAAGGTGTTTGTTCCCCATTTTGAAGACCTCTAGGCCAAACCACAGCCCCGAGTGGATTCGTCTCCGACTGTTCCATGTCTCAACGTATGGCTGCAGAAAACACAGTCATGGTGACTGATGTTGCTGTAAATTTAAGATTGTTGACCTCACAGGTGTCCTTCAAGCCGCCCGCAGTCATTCTGCATTCCCTAGTCACTTTTCCCCTTTGTGCTTGATGGTCCCACTGGAGGACGCTTCCCCCAGGGGTCATCAAAGGTCTTAAATGTCCTCCTTTTGATGAAGGCTTTGCTGGCTACCTGGTCTAAACATCACTCCTCTGCTATCTCTTCACAGTTTTTGCTTTATTTACCTTTTTCCCTCTTTGAAACTTAGTCCTGTTTAAATTATATAATTTACTGATTTATCTTGGTGTTCTTTTTCCTCGTCTCTCCCTTTAGTCCTTTGGTTCTCAACTCGAACTTGCATCAGAATCACTTGGAGGGCTTTAAAACTCAGATTGCTGGGCCCCAGCCCGGTTTCTGACGTAGTAGGCCTGGGAGAGGACTTGGGAATTTGCACATCTACGGTTCCCGGCAGATGCTGAGATTGCTGGGCAGGGAACTGCCCTGTGAGAACCACTGCGCTAGGAATGAGGACTCGATAAGCTCCGTGAGGACAGTGGTTTTTTTTGGTATTACTCGTTTCTGTTTCCTCAGCACCTGGAAGAATGTCAAGCATGTAGTGTGCACTCTGTAAATATTTCTTTGAATGATGAATAAAACTGTCTTGAAAAATAAGAGCTACAAGCAATATCGACTACAAATATCCTATCAAAAGAATGCTGACACTTACCTATTTTATAAAGCTATAACTTGTTGCAGAGAACCTAAATTACGTTTTTGCTCTATAGGAAGAGAAAATGGAGGCTATATAATTCATTTGTTTTTAGGAAAACAGCTTTATTGAGTTATAATTTATATGCCATTCAGTTCACCAGCTTTAAATGTATACAATTAAGTGATTTTTAGTATATTCGGAGTCACCACAATCAGTTTTAGAGCATATTAATCACCCCCCAAAAGACCCTTGTACTGGTTAGCACTCACTGCCCACTTCCCTCTTCTCCCAACCTCCCGGCCTGAGGCAACCACTAATCTACTTTCTATCTCTGTAGATTTATTTGCCTGTTTTGGACAGTTCATGTAAATGGAATTACAAAATATGTGGTCTTTGTGACTGACTTTCACTTAGCGTATGTTTTTGAAGTTCATCCATGTTGTAGCACGCATCAATACTTGTATCATTCTTTTCTATTGCTAAATAATATTCCATTGTGTGACTATATCAAACAATTTTGTTTATACTTAATTTATCCGATTATTAATTGATGGCCACTTTTTGTCATTTATGAATAATGCTGCTGTGAACATATGCGTACAGGTTTGTGTGGACATGTTTTCATTTCTTGTGAGTATGTATCTAAGAGTGGAGTTGTTTGATCATATGGTGACTTTGTGTTTAACATTTTGTGGAACTGCTGTTTTCCAAAGTGGCTGTACTATTTTACATTCCCGCCAGCACATGTATGAGGATTCCGATTCCTACCCTCACCAGCACTTGTATTGTCTGTCTTTGTGATTATAGCCATTCTAGTGTGCGTGTAGTGGTGTCCCATTGTGGTTTCAATTTGCATTTTCCCCACGGCTAATGATGTTGAACATCTTTTAATGTACTTATTTGCCATTTGTATTTTTTCTTTGGAGAAATGTCTATTCAAATCCTTTGAGGCCTATGTAATCTTTTGCCCTTTTTGTTTAAGAAGAAGAAAATTTGGGAGAATGACAATTGCATTCTACTTTTTTGTGTTATGTGTGGAATAACCATAAATAATAACCAATGTGTTCCACTTTTTTTCATTATGCATGGTCATGATACCCGAAGACATCCCTTCCACACTTCAATTAAGAGTCTGCTCTAATGCCACCCTCTCAGAGGCCTTTCTTATCTAAAGAGGCGCTCATCCCCCGTCTCTCTTTCCTATCTTACCCTGGTTTGTTTTTCTACAGTGTACTACAGTCAATCTGCTATTATAATAACTTTTGCTGGTTTGTCTCCCCCAGTGGAATGTAAGCTCAGTGAGGGAGGGGACCCTGTTTTGTTCACTAGGTGCACTAGTAGGGCCTCAGTAAATACTGGTTGCATGAATGACTGGACAAATGGATGAGTGGGAAAGAGGACTGGGCTCTGCAGTCCACTACTTACTAGTTTTGGGAGCTTGGACAAGTTATTTAACTTTTCTCAGGTTTCGCATCTTCATCTGTAAAATCACTGTCATAAGAATTTCTGTGTCCTTGGGTGTCTATAAGGATTAAATTAATTGTGAATGTAAAGCACTAAACACTGCCAGGTACTCTAAAAAAAAAGCTAATTGTTAGTTTTGATCTTTTTCCTTGCTTTGGCATGTTACATAGGGTAGTGACTACCTGTTTACAAGGAATATGTGTTTACCTTTAAAAGATTCAAGGAATGAGAATTCTTCTCCCTCTTCCCTTTTCCAGGGGATGCAGAGAGCAACTAATGTCACCTATCAAGCTCATCATGTCAGCAGAAACAAGAGAGGTCAGGTGGTGGGGACCAGAGGTGGCTTTCGTGGTTGCACAGTTTGGCTGACAGGTACAGTCAGAGAACGATAAACCAGTATATTTCAAAAGCAGCGTTGTAGACAACCTTGGAATAGGAGTAAGCATGTTTAAATTTTGAGCTTAGTTCTTGTATCTGGAGTGTCATAACGTGTAACTGACAAAGTTGCTTAATAACAACGTATTTCCTTTTGGTAATTGTGTTTGTTCTTTGTAAAAACCAGAATGTATATGAAAACTGCCTTCTAGTTGATAACTGCATTACATTCTATAGACTTTTGCATGAAAATAAGACCTAGATTCTACCTTCATGAAACTAATAATGTAAATTATATGGAGAGGAGGAGTGAGTGATAAAGATAATCCATTTTTATCATTCAGCTTTTGTCTCTCATTGGTTCTTGTGTTGATTTTCCCAGAGTCTCTCTTTGGGCTTAGTCGTAGCAGGCTGGGGAGAGGGTAAATTCATGCAGATTTTGGAGGTAGATTTAAAAGTGATGGATTCTTTTACTTCTAGGAATTGTATGTAAAATTTAGTTACGTTTCACCAAATTGCCTACTTAAAATTTAAACCTGTTTACTCTCCCACCAATAATGTGGGAAGAGGGTCCATTTTCCATTGTCTTTGGTAATACTAGGTACTACCAATCCTTACAATATTTGCTGACTGTTAAAATGTTAAAAACATTTCTATTTTGGTTTCAATGTTAGACAGGTCCGTTTCCTTTTAAATGAAAGAAGACAGCAAGCACATCAGTCTTCGCATCTCATTCTTAAGTAGATTGTTGTTAAATTGTTACTTTTACATTGTCCAGTTTTGTAACACAACATTCTGTTCTCAAATCTTAAATTTCTATAATTGTTTGAATTCAAGTTCTATAAGTAAATTGATTGAAACTTCCCTTACTATCAGCTCTTTTATTATGGCATGCCTCCTCATGAGCTCTTTGAGTCAAGCTTTGTCTGTGTTTCATTGTTAAGTAGTTTTGGTAAGATGGTTTTCTGTTGAGTTCTGAATTCCCTGAGTTTTTATTTTCCAGAATGTCTGTCTATTATGACAGCTTGTCCTGGTAAAATATATATATTTGATTCATTCTCTCTTTGTCTGGAATTCTTAAGACATTTCTCCATTGTCTCCTGGTATTACATGTTGTGAACAAGTGTGAGACTAATCTGATTTTTTACCTTCTTTTTAGGAGCTTTCCTTGTTCATCTGGATGCCTGAAGAATTATTTCTTTTCCTATATTTTCTGTTAGAAGGTTTGCCTTTCTTATTTAGGCCCTTTGTCCATCTGCAGTTGACTTTTATGTGTGTTGTGAAGGAGGGATCCATTTTCTTTTTTTCCATATGGGTAATCATTTGTCCCAAGAGCATATATTAATGAGGTATCCTTTGTCTCTGATCTGCAGTGCCAGCTATCATATATCAGGTTTCCACTCACGTGTAGATTTGTTCCTGGGCTCTCTGATCTGTTCCACTGGCCTATGTGTCGATTCCTCTATTATTACCACACTGTCTTTATTGTTTTTCTGTGAGTCTTGAAATCCAGTGGAATACGTCCTGTTACCTTATTCTTCATCCGAAATAAGAAAACTTTTATTTTCGCCTCTTTGCATTATTGTATAAATGTTTTAATTAGTTTAACAGTTCCCCCCAAAGCCTGTTGGGATTTAATTTGGAATCACATTATATGAAAAGGTTAATTTGGGGAAAAATTGATCTTTAGAATATTGGATATTGGGTACTCCTTTTCTTGAACATGGTATATTCCTTTTATTTTACCACTGAGGATGCTTATAAATACTATATCAGATTTTTGGTACTTGCTTTATGCTCCTGTGTGTATTCGGTTTTCATAAATGTGTATTTGAAAAGAATGTAGTTTTTTCTGATGTGTGCAGTAATCTATGTGTTCATTGGATCAGACTTGTTAGTTGTTGAATCTATAGGCTTCATTGATCTTTTTTTTTGATGTTGGAAATGGAAGTCAAGATTTCTTTTTCTTGCAATTCGGTAACTTAACCAGGATCTTTCAAGGTATTAAGTGGCTTGCATTCTCCTGGATCATAGTTTGCTTTTTCTCATATTTTATTTTAGATAAATTTTCTTGT
>NW_006441953.1:5810815-5851370 GCF_000325575.1 Pteropus alecto | reverse complement strand
TGCTGAACCAAATCACTGCAAATTGGGTGGCTTCAGACAAAAATTTGTTCTCTCACAGTTCTGGAGGCTAGAAGTCTCAGGTCAAGGTGTCAGCAGGGTTGCTGCCTTTTCTGCACTCTGAGGGAGAACGTGTTCCATTCTTCTCTCCTTGCTTGTGGAGGTTGCTGGCAATCCTTGGAGATGCATCACTTTAATCTCTGCCTGTATTCCCACCACCTTCTCTCTGTGCCCTCATGCGGCTACCTTATAAGTACCTCCGTCATTGGATTTAGGATCCACCCTAATCCTGTGTGACCTCATTTTAATTTAACTAATTACATCCACAAACACCCTGTTTCATAGTCTGAGGTTCCATGTAGACATGAATTTTAGGAGGACACTATTCATCCCTGTATAATTGGTTTCTTTTCTTCGGGTATACCAAATCTTAGTTTGGGGCTGTCTTTTATTATCTATCGATTTTCTCTGACTGCTTTAATTTCTTTATATTTTTGTCTATGTTCACTGTAATCATATTAGTGAAACCTTCTGTGTCAGTAATTCAGTTTTCAGGAGTGTCAATTCTTACTGTTTCAAATAACATGTACATTAAAAAATATATATGTGTGTGTATAAATAGACACTTTTATTGTAATTTAGGTTGTCTTCGTTGTATAACAAGTTTAAATTTTCAGGTTTCAGTTTTTTTTTCTCTTTCTGATACTTGTTGCTCGACTGGTAGTTAAAAACAACAAAAATAGAAAAAAAAAGAACAAGCTGCTCTTCCCCAGCCTCCATCTCTTTTGGTATTATTGCTGTCTTAACAAATTACCCAAAACCTACTGGTATAAAACAACCATTTAATTTGTTTACCATTTTGTGGGTAAGGAATACAAAACGCTTCAGCGAAGCAGTTTTCACTTAAGTCTTGCTTGGTTGTAGTCAGGCTTGTGTGGGCTGCAGTCATCTGAGGCCTCAGCTGGGTTCCTTGTCTGCAGTGACTCACTCAGTTGATGATGCTTGTCAGCTGGGAGTTTAGCTGCCTGAGGCTATTGACTGGAATACCTACTTGTGACCTCTGGGTATTAAATATAGCTGGCTTATCTCAAATTAAGTGTCCAAAGAGAAGCTGCATAGCCTTTTCTGATCTAGCCTTAGAGGTCACACATTGTCATTTTTACTGTACTCTTTTGGCCACAAGTGGGTCCTAAGGCCAGCCCAGATTCAAGGGCAGGGAATTAGGCAATACTTCCTGATCTGATGGCAGCATCATCACGTTGTAGAAGAGCTTGCAGGAAGGGAAATGTCTATTGTGGCCATCACTGGAATATATAATCTGCTATACTCATATTAATATAAATTTTTAATGTGTAAAGCAACACTGTATTGATCCTCTCAGCGTATCCTGTTTTGTATTTTTTTCAGGTAGCCTTCTTTACTGCCATGACTTCTTTCAAGAGCATCAGTACATTAGACTTCAATATTTTATCTCTTGCGTCATAACTACCTTGGTTATGAATTCTGTAATTACACATTCACCAAGGTGGCAAGTATTAATACATAAATGTGCTCTTGCCTTCTCTGTTCCTTCTCGTTGTTTAGTGAATTAACATCACTGGTAGAGGAAAGTGAGTTGAAGTGAGGATATTTCTTTCAAGGTTAATGCTATCATAAATTGGATTCCCAGATACTTTATGAGAGGTGATGATCCTGGGATATAGAAGTAACTTTCTAATATTTTACTTTTGTCCTTTTTATGCTCTTGTCAGAAGTAATTTGGGCATATAACTTTGTTTTAAAATTGGCATGAAGCATTAGAATACTGGTAACAAGAAGACAAAATATCTATTCAACCTTATATTAAAATCGGTTAAGCCCTTTGAAGTTTATCAGTGTTTTCTAGGAAACCTTTGAGCATAGATAGGAGTTACTAAAAACATAAATCCTTATTATATTTAAACTATAGATGTTTTTCTAGCTTAGAGGTAAAACTTATAGAGAAATATTTGTAAGATTGTTATTGAGAGACTGCTAAAAATAATATAATTAAGCCTTAAAATTGTTCATTACTAGTTATCCTTCTAACTTTTTAATACTTAATATAATTTTAATACTTAATATAATTAAGTATTAAAATTGTTCATTACTAGTTATCCTTCTAACTTTATATATGGAATCTGTATGGACTCTTTAATTTTAGGCTTATCTGGAGCGGGGAAGACCACGGTGAGCATGGCTTTGGAGGAGTACTTGGTTTGCCATGGTATTCCATGCTATACTTTGGATGGTGACAACATTCGTCAAGGTCTCAATAAAAATCTTGGCTTTAGTCCGGAAGACAGAGAAGAGAATGTTCGACGCATTGCAGAAGTTGCTAAGCTGTTTGCAGATGCTGGCTTAGTGTGCATCACGAGTTTCATATCACCTTATACTCAGGTATGTAGCTTTTGCATTGATTGAGAATATGGTATCAGGCAAAACAAATATTTAAACATTAGAGTGTGCTTTGAGGTGAAATCCAAATTAAAATTATTAACCTCCAACATTTTTGCACTGTGACTTTCTGAGTAAATTCATTTTTGATAAAACCTGCTGTAACCCCACGTCTCCCCGAACCGTAACCAGGTTGTTGACCTTAAGCCAATGACCAAATTATTTCAAGCCAACTTTTTAATTCAATAAGTTTTTAGAAAATACTCAATAGATATCAGACACCAGGGAAAATCTTAAGTTTCTTAACATGTGTCCTACTGTGGCTTCTTTGCTCAAAATTCTTGAGTTTCATCTCTCGCATACTCTTTTTCTTATTTCAGAGATCATAGCAGCACCTGTTCACTTTTTTGTATTTCTCTGAAAACTCCCCCTCCTGAGTACCTTTCCTACCTCCCTCAGCCTTTGCTGGGTACCTGTCTTTGGTGTCCTTGATATTGTACCTTAATACATTGTTTTGTTATATATACCAGTTCATTAGTTGGTGGTGGTGGTAATAATAGCAGCAGTATAGTAAAAATAATAGGATATTAGCAGCTGACATCTAGTAAACAGTTACTTTATATTGGTAACTTTTTAAAAGTGCTTTTATGTGAATTAACTCATTTAGTTCTCATCACCCAACGAGGAAGGTAGAGGTGAGGAAACAGGAGTAAATTACCCAAGGCTGCACATTGTACGTAATAAAGCAAAGATCTGCACCCAGACAGTGTCCCTGGAACCCATGCTCTTGCCTGCCATGCTTTGTTACTCCTTGAGGGCTGGGACTATGTCTTATTTGCCTTTGTAATCTTGATGCCAAACCCTGCTCCAAGAGCACAGTAGATATTTAATGTTTGTTAAATGATAGCATAGTCCCTTAGGAAGCCCACATAGCAAAGAACAGGCAAGTTAGCTTAGTGGTTAAGGGCAAGGGCTTTGGAGTCAGACACAGTGGGCTGAAATCTCTGATCTGCCAATTAGTTATACCCTTGGCCAGTTCACTTAATTTTCCCAAGCTCAGATAATGTCTGCCTCATAAGGCTGCTCTGAGGATTGGGTAAGTCATGCATTCAGATCTCTCAGCACAGTGGCCCGGTGTGTAATAAGTATTCAGCATGCATAATAAATAATAGCACAATTCTCGTTCTGTGTCATAAGCAAATTTGGATGGTGACTTAATCTTCAAAAAAAAAAAAGAAAAAAAGAAATTTGAGCTATAAAAATTATAGGTAAGTATTAGATTTAGTGTTAATCCTGCAGGTTCACTTAATTAAACCACTTCAGGAGTCCTAAAAAATTCTGTGAGGAGTAGCTATTTTTCATTTTCCTTAAATGTTGGGGTCTGTGTCACTACATCAGTTTAAAGTATATTAATAATGAGGTGTCTAAGAATGAGAGACATTTAGAGTTTCTGAATCCTTGGATATAAACAGGTTTTCATAGATATGAATAACAGTGATATTCTTGTACCTTCTGGGAATCTTTGCAACTGCTGGAAAAGAAGAAAGTAACACCAATTTGGAGAGCTGTCAGCTGAGACCTGGTGTTTGAACACATAGGCCGATCTGCTCTTTGGCCCCCTGTTTCCATAGTGTGAAGCAAAACTTTTGTTGATCTCCTCTCAGAGAGCACTAAGAATGAGGTTCAGACTACGCTTCGGACATATCGGAGTCCGTGATACTATTTGGATTGAATTATATAATATAGGATATATGCATTTTTCTGTGTCACCACTGAATTCGAGCATCTCGGTTCTAAAATAAACCTGATTGTTCCTATCCCTAAGGAGTTGGTAGGTAGTCTGGTGGGAGCACACAGATGTGAATGGTTATAATGTCCTGAGGCAAGTGATTAGGAAAATGTATATAAAAGGAAGTTTCACAGAGGAGGTGCTGCTTGAAATGAGTCATGAAGGATGAATCAGGGTGTACCAGTTAGACCGGAGGGAGAAAGCTATTTCAGACAGAGGAGCATGGAAATGTGAAAGCGTTGGTCTATTGAGGACTCTAGGTAGTTTGGTAGAACTGCTATGCAGGGTGAGCATGAGGGGTGATGAAACTAGAGCGATTTGCAGAGGTCTGATGATGAGCTCTGGACTGTGCAGGATTTTGCCCCACGGGTAGTTAACAGTCTGAGAGCCTGGGGAACCTGCATAGGAAGGATCAGGGAGTAACATCAGAAGAACGCATAGGCTTAGTTGTGTGAAAAGCAGCAAAATGTCCCGTAACTTAAAGACTGAAAAGTACCCTTGATTAAAGAGATTTTGTATGATTCGTTAGTTCATTTGTTTTTAATGGATGAGAGTGACTAATGTTTGTTGCCAGAGCAGAAGCCAGTGGAGAGGGGAGAGACTGAAGGTTTCAGATGAGGTAGGGATCATGGGTAAGCAAGGTCATTTAGAGGGAAGGGGATTTGGTATCTTTGAAAGGACGAGGAGCAGGAGGAGGGAAATAAAGATGGTTGGAGATGTGGATATGGATATATTTCTGTGGTAGAGAGGAGATTGAGAGCATTTGTGCCTGGAGGTTTTCTTTTTGAAATAGAAGTATGGTCATCAGGTGAGAGTGGAAATTGGCATGGTATGTCAGAGGGACCATGAGAAAGGAGGCGAATGTTTGAATGGGGGTAGAATGGCGGAAGCTGCAGAGTCTGGCTTTGAAAATGTTGGCACTGCCATAACATTTAGAGTATGACCATGGAACTTGCACTTGAGAATGGCAAGATGAATGCATGGTCCTCAGGAGAGAACTTGGTTTTAGTTAAGACCAGAAAGAAGAGGTTGCCTTACAAAGGTAGCTATTCCAGAGGGCAGGGCGAGGAGTGTTTAGACTGAGTCATGAAGGTGATTACCAGAGAGTTGGGGGTTAGGAGTCTGTAGAAAAGTCATTGTGGGAATGCTAGAGATAAGTGGCTGCAGGGGTTTGTATCAGTCACGTGAATAAACTAGCCTCAGGTTTCTGAGCGGACCTGGTATGAAGCGGACTTGCTTTCTTGCCCGCTCAGGCTGAGGTTCAAGGTTATTAGGGCGAGGCCTTATGACACCTGCATTGGAACTGGGCTCTTTTACTTAATAAATTTTAAGTGAAAGTTTTTATGAGTCATCTACTGTTTTCCTTCCTTTAATTCTCCCAATATCTTGAATTTAAAGAATACTATACCTATTAAAATTGTTATGAAGAATGTGTGTTAACGTAAAAATTTCTTGGAATTTTTTTTGTTTATATTTTAGAACTGTAAGTTAAATTCTGTCTAATATATTTTCCACTGACTCAGCTAGAAAGCATTTTCACTCATCCTTGATATTCATGTCATACCTTTGATTTCTGTAAGCACTTTTTACGGTTTCTGTACCTGTCCTCTTCCTAAGGATCGCAACAATGCAAGACAAATCCATGAGGGCGCAAGTCTCCCATTTTTTGAGGTGTTTGTTGATGCTCCGCTGCATGTTTGTGAACAGAGGGATGTCAAAGGGCTCTATAAAAAAGCACGGGCTGGAGAAATTAAGGGTAAGTAATGTTTTTTGTCCTCCTGGTTTCTCTTAGCTATTTTATCTTACCATATCTGAGACTGTTAATCTTTTTCTAAGAGATCGGGAATGTTTAAATGACCTGGAGCTCCTTGAGAAAGTGGTTCTTATTACACTGTTGTAGCTCTCAGGCCTAGCAGCAATACCTGGCACTTTATACACAGAGTGAGTATCGCTGATCAGATTGGAATCCTACTTACAAAATAATTTTAGAGGGTTAGGACTTTGCAGGCTGGTGGAAACTTACTTGATATAATTAGGTGCCTAGTAATAGATGGGATATCAGTGGCTAGCTGCTGCCACTTCGGCTCTCTTTGTTCGAGTCCTAATGTAGGAAATTTCATAGCCAATGGGAAAAATGCCTGAATTATAAGCATCTTGAGAGCAAGGACAATGTTTTATTCTTATTTATGTCATAATGTTTTGTCCCTTATTCATTTTGTGTGCAGTTGTTGAATTAGAGCGATTCTATCAAAATATAAACGCCTTGCTTTTTAAGTTTTATGGTATGTTCCCAGAGTTTCAACTAAAGAGTATTTGGACAAAGAAGGAGGCTTTCTGCACTGGCCTTTGATACCAATCATATTATTTATCTTGTAGCCATCCTTTGACATTAGTCCTGCTCTATTAACAGAAATAGAGGTCATGCCAATGTTAAAAAAAATCAAAGATAGATTACTTAGTCAACCTTGTTTGGGAATCAGTGATTTGTGCGGTAACTTGTTTGCCTTCCCAACAGGGAGTGCGATAGCCTGGGACGATTATAAGAGCCCCAGGAGTTCTGTGAATTAAAGATTTTGGCATTCAGTCTCTGGCCCTGGAAAGGAAAAGGTGGAATGGGAAGGAAAATGCTTGTTACTCTGTGCTCTTCTGTATTTGGACCTGGGAAGGCTTTAGGGGTTGGGCCAAGTTCCACCTGCCCAACTGGTTCCTTGGACAAGGCTGACATCTAGTCGTGCCACTATGGAGACACAGTTTTACCCATTAAGCTGTCACTTTCTTGACTCAGAAAGAACAGGTTGCCTGACCTGAATAATTTATGATAGCAGGAGGCAAACCAGTTTAGCCCTTTAACTTCTATATCACCTTTTCTCTGCTGCTGGCTAATTTTTGCTTCGATATTTGGTAATAGAGATTTAGCAAAGAGAAGCAAAATGATGTGTTCAGGAAGTCTAAACCTTTTACTTATTTTAATTGTACGTGGTTTTGTTGTTTTTACAAAGCTGGATCGGTGAGGGAGGTAGATTTGTCTGCCTGGCTGGAGCAAGTTACTTGTGGTCAGGGACAAAGCCTTGAACATTTTCGTATCATTAGAATTTAGCACAGTGCGTGGCCCAAAGCATAACTCTTGGCACACACATAATCAATGCTTGTTGGATGGATTAGAAGGGGGAGTGGAAATTGGATGCCCAATACACATTTATCAGCGCTTTTTATTTGCAAGGTATATGTTTGGTGCTGGGGATGCAAAGATGAATAATACATCCAAAATACCTTGAGTCATTTATAGTTTGCATCCTTTATTTGGGAGTGTGTTTGTATTAGTTTAGTTTTCCATGCGTTACTTGAATAATTTCCTCTGAGTAGACATCGATAAAATGTTCCTCAGGTTAAAATATATATATGTGTGTATGTACACACATTTATTTTAGGTTTGCTGTGGTGCTAGAGTTCCTGACTATAGAGTTGTTTTTAAAAATTATTTACTTTTCACATGGCACTTAGAAGGTTCTCTTTCAATGCTGTTTCTGAGTCGTGGTTGTAATCATTCAAGGATAGATGAAATTGCATACATTCAGCATACCTCAAGCTTTTATAGGCCTTTATGTAGCATTTACTAAACTATAAATGTATCCCTGTGTCAGTCATTCTAATACCTAGATTATTCATGAATACTGCTCATGTAGTTATTATCTACGTAAATGTAAATGTTTTTCTTACAGTGTTCATGTATTATAACCATTTGTGGGATAAATTAGCTAGGAAGAGAATTCCTTGACTTTTAAAATGTTTAGCCAAGTCTTCTAGCGCGGTGATTGTCAAGCTTTGCTGTACTTTAGCATCATTTGGGGAAACTTCTAAAAATCCAGTGCCAAGGCTATTCCTAGACCAGTGAAGTCAGAATTTCATGGGAGTGGGACCCGATGATTCAGTGTTTAGCAACATTTGAGAATCAGAGCTTAAGAACTGGTGTTTTAACCAGAATTATGTTTCCCCAGTGGTGTGACTCACCACTAAATACTTTTGGGAATATTGATAATGCAGAAATTTTTTCTTGGGTTCAGGACTTTATGTGATACTTAGAAATATGAAATAGAAAATAAATGAAATAAGGGCTATTGACTTGTAGTGTAGATTTTAGAACTCTTTTGAGAACTATACCTCTTAATAGTAATGATTTTAATTTCATATTTACCATTCTAACCCAAGGGTGACCCAAGTGTTGCCTAGTAGACAGGCCTTGAAAACTTTTGTGTGGGGTGGTGTCAGAAGTGTAAGGCAGAAATAACATTTTAGCTCAGCCAGCCCATTCTGGGGAAATATGTATTCTTTCTTTTCTTGGCAGTTACATGGTAGCACATATAAAATAGGGAAAATCTAAGTAGTGGTTAATATCTAAATTGATTCTGGAATATATTTGTGATATAATAGGATTGCCTTCTGATTTGTGTTTTGCTTAAGCTAGTATTAGTTAATTTGTCTTCCTTGAACACTTAATCTGGTAGCAGAAGAAGCCTGCAGAGCTTAAATCTTAAATGTAGCTGTGGATAATCCTTGTGAATATAATGGACAGATTGACTTGGTTTCAGTTTTTGCATCGAGAGGAAAAAACCTTGTCAATTTTGGTTTTATATCCAGGGCTTAGGTACTATGTCCTGTATTCCTGTGGAGAAATGAGATGCTCTGGATCACTTGGTGTTAATTTCTATGTCTTCATTTAAAAGAAAAAAAGGTGATAGAAATATAGTTGATCCTCATTAATTGAAGATTCTGTATTTGCAAAAAGGCTTACTCACTAAAATTTATTTGTAACCCCCATGTGAATACTTGCAGTGCATTGGCAGTCATTTTTGGATACGTGCAGAATAGTAAAAAATTTAGTCACCCAGAGCACATGCTCCTAATTGAAGTTGAACAAGGTGACACTTGGCCTTTGTGTTTTACCTGTCACACTATAAAAAAGCGTCCTTTTTATGGCTTATTTAATGCCATGGTTTTTGCATTTTTTGTGCTTTTATTGATAATTTTGCTGTTTACAGTGGCCCCTAGGCATATTGCTGAATTGTGGTTTGGCGTTCCCAAGTACAGGAAGACTGCGATATGCCTTATGGAGAAATACGTGTGTTAGATATGCTTTATTCCTTCAGGCATAAAGTGCTGTTGGCCATGAGTTCTATCTTAACAATATATATTAAATATTGTGTTTTAGACAGAAAAACACATAAAACAGTTATATATTAATCAGTTGACAAAAGTTTTGTTGCCAGAGGCTCACAGGAACCTAACTTCATATTTCTCCTATGAGCAGTGGTTCAGTGTCCACTAATTTCATGTTTGCAACAACTTTATTGAACACAACTGTGATAATGAGAGTCAACTGTAAGTGTTTAAAGCAGAAACAAAAGTTTAATTAGAAATCTTTTCCCAAAAAAGAAGCTTCAATACTTTAAACCTATACCTTAGAGGGGGCAGTATAAATATTAACTTCAACATAGCAGAGACTTACACCGAAGAAACAAACCAAATTTATTTTTAATTTTCACCTTCCTTTATGACATGGTACCTTTTATAGGTTTCACTGGGATCGATTCTGAATATGAAAAACCAGAGGCCCCAGAGTTGGTGCTGAAAACAGACTCCTGTGATGTAAATGACTGTGTCCAGCAAGTGGTGGAACTTCTCCAGGAACGGGTACGAGACGGTGAAAGAGGGAGTTACCATCCTTTCTAAAAAAAATAAAAAAAAAAAAAAAAGCGATAATATGAAGGAACATCTGTATTTTAGATTCTCTATGTGGTAACAGTTTTCTGTATGTGTATGCCGCTGTGCTAAGTGTTGTAGAGGGCACCATATATGTACAACATATGAAATAGCCCATCAGTGTAAACCTCAGGAGGCTTGAGTAATTTTACTGCACAAGTACCTAATAGAGAAAATTCAGCCTTGATTATTCAGCTCTACAACTTGGCATTATTATATATATTTTTTTAAGTTAATGTCCATAAGGTAGTTCACTTTTCCTAGACATTTAGAGAGTGCCCAGATTTTCACTGTGAAAATACAAGAACTAATAAATACATTTTAGCTGTTTCTTCTTTTCCGCCTTTATTGCAGCCTCCTCTTCCTCCCATGCTCTATTAAAGAGAATAGTTCATGTGTCTTGTCTTTTCTCGGTGGGACATGTCGCTCTTTGGAAGTAGTTCACATTACTGCTTTAGGACCTTAGCTCTATAATGGGCTCAAGAAAGTTTATTTTATAGATTAGCTGCCTTTCCTCTTGTGTGATAATTCTATTGCAGAATCTCTGTTTCATTTTTGGCCAGTTGTCTTCTTACTATGCTTTTTTCTGTTGAGGTTATTTACAGTTTTAAAAATAAATTTGTGTGAAATTCATAGATATTCTATGTTGTTTCATTGAAACTATGTTTCTAGTATTTTTCTTTTTATTTGGTTTGTATTTTTCTTTGCATTTTTTGTCCATTGAACTTATCTTTTTTTACTTAGGTTTGTCATATCAGTGTTAGAAAGTTGTACATAATTTCATTTTCTGTTAAATTATTTTTTATATCTAATGAGCGATTCTTAAGTTTTTACAGAACTTCAGAAAAATACTCATAGATACTTGTGTATAATTTTAGGGTTGTCATGAATCTCTGAAGTCATTTTACGGACTACGGATGATTCCAGATAGTTGAGACACTTGTAAGCGATTGTTAAACTTGATGTGTGATGGGTACTGCAGGTCTCTCCCTCTTTCTTTCTTTCCTTCAATTCCTAATCACTTCTTTGGGCCTTACTTACAATTGCATTCTATAGAGGCTTTTTTTGTATGTGTGTGGGAGGCAAGTGATTTTTTAAAAAATTTTATTTTGAGAAAATTTTGCAATTCTATAGGTCTAAATATGGTACAGAGAATTCCCATATATACTCTACCCAGCTTCCTCTTATGTTACCATCTTTCGTGACGTTAATAAATTTCGAGAAGGTTAATAAATTAAGCTTGGGTATGATACTATAAACTATATCTCACATATTTATTTGGATTTCATTATTTGGAATAATAACCAAATTTACATAGCTTTTATAGTGTATGTTTTGAATGGGGATATGAAGATTAGAGTTTCTTCATTACCCAATGTTCTATGGAAGAATATAATTGTGTGTGCGAGAAGCAAATGCCGTTGACAGGCATGGAAACCATCAACAGCGACTCCCCTTAATTGAACTCCTACCATGGACAAGACCGTGTGTTAGGCACTTGAGTAGCACGATTGTGTTTAATTTGTATTACAATTCTGGGAAGTAGTTGTAATTATTCTCATTTTACTGATAAGGAAACATTCAGGGAGGAGAAGTTGTTTGTTCCAGGGTAGTTCAGTCAGGTAGAATGGGATTTGAACAAAGGCTGCTGGATTCTGTAGTCCATATCCTGCTTTTTCTACTATACTGCCTTTCCTAGTATCTAGATTCTTTCAATTTATAGTTTATTTCTGAAATATGAATCTTTTCTTTAGCTTTCTTTCACATTCTTTGGCTGTTTGTTCCCTAAATGTATTTGAGATTAAGAAATTGAGAGGAATGGGCATTTCTTTGAACTTAGAAGGATGATATTTTTAGAATACTTTTAAAATACTTCACAGCAGATCAAAGACAACACTGCTTGAGCTGGAAAGAATGTTTATTATGTAAAGAGATAAACTGCCATGCCTGTCCTTGGTTAATGTGAAATGTTCGTCCTATGTAGTGAAATAAAAAAAGTGTTCGGTCACCTAATTTACTTTGGAAAGCTGGCACACATTTTGCCAGGTGAATTATGATTTACATAGGTCCTAAAATCCAAACCTAAGTAGTAAATGAGTGGCTTGGGTTACTATGCCATATATAATGGAAACTTCATTTCTAAAACATTCAAGCCAATTAAATTTTATTTCTTCTTCAGGTTCAGTTAGACTTTTGAGAGTTTTTTCTCACTCCAACCAATTCTCTGATTCTTGGACACCAACTGGGTGTCTAACAATTTAATTCACTTCTGACACTGACTTTCCAAAGTTAGCTCAGACGCTGCAGGTTAAAGGCTGACTCATAAGACTACCTCTACTTCAGATGTCATTTGCAAATAGGGTGCTCAGGCTACCTACATTGCTGCCCAGCCAACTGCAAATTAAGGGTTTCCATGACACCCACCCCGGGCTTCAATAATTCGACTCACGGAACTTGAGAAAGCACTTAACTTATTATTACCAGATATTATAAAGGATACAACTGAGGAACTGCCAGATAGAAGATGCATAGGGCAAGGTATGGGGCAGGGAGAGGCATGGAGCTCTCACGCCCTCTCTGGGTATGCTGCCCTCTTTGTGTTCACTAACCCAGCTCTCAAGCCTGTCCTTTAGGGTTTTTTATGGATGTTTCCTCATGCAGAGACAGTCGATTAAATCTTTGGCCATTGAGGATTGAACTTAAACCCAACCTCCCCATCCTCTCCACTCTGGGTCTAGGGATAGAGCTAAAAGTTCAAAGCCTCGATTAATTTTCCCGTTTAGAAAAAAAAAAGTGCAGCCTGCAGCCAGTGTTCATTTAACATCGTGCACAGTAATGCTGTGTTTTCTAGGATTTGACATTTTTCAGCGATCAGACTACTAAAAACAGAACATTATAAATAGAATAATGTCATTTGTTTCCAAAGACTATTGATATACTAGAGTGATTTGAAAATAATAACGAAAGTGAGATATTTCATGGCAAACTTTGGGAGTAAGGTTAAGACTGTAATCTACGAGTTACTTTGGGGTAAACGCTGCAGCCTCAAGCGCTGCCGGTGAATATTCTCAGGGCAAACAGGAAAAGGGTTAAGTTGGCTTTTCATTATTGTACCAGAGGCATTCTTTCCACTCAGGAGATTCCAGAGGTTTTAAGAGCTCTATGCCAGGAACTGAGGACAAAGACCAGATATACGTTTCCCATTATGCCACATTTTTTTATTAAAGAGGGTAGTATGGTTTGAGACTTCTTTGAGACTTCTAGAGAATGCAGGTGTTGGAGAAGTGCTGTCTCCATGGTAATAAAGGAAATTTTTTCTAACCTGGTGCTCAGTATTACTTTGGAGAGACTCTTCTGAAATGAATTCTACAAGGAATTGTTTCTTTAATGTTCTTTTCTAAGATATAGCATTGATTTTACTGTCCAAGAAAAATATGTTTTTAGTGTGCTGTACGATGGGTATTATAGGATGATGGGTATTTTGGTTAGCACAATATCCTCTGTCATCTCTGGATTGTTTATTTCTCTTTCCATCTGGCCTATGTTACTATAACAGGATAGGTAATGTGGTCATTTATATAAAGACTGAATTTTTCAGTATTTTGTCAGAGCATCTTTATTTTCTTAATGTGCTTCAGGTGGCATCTATTTATTCAAGAAGATGGAAGGCACTGACAAATACCGAAGATTTTTAGATTAATATTTTTTCCCTAACCCTCGAATGGTCACTAGATGGCCTGCTGGTATTGCGTTTTAACTTGACGCATTATGACATAAGGAAGTAGGCTTCTTGCTGCTGGTTTTAATCTAAAGTGATATTTTAAATACTTTTTAAAATCTACAAGGAACTCTAGATTTACTAGTACTATAAATTATTTAAAGGTTTGTCTTTTTATGAAATGGTGGTTTAGTGCTCTAAATGGATTTTATACTGCATATAAAAACCAGACTTTGCAGCTCAGTTTTAAAGTGTTGCCAGAATGTTGTTTGGTGTTCATGCTTTGGATGCATGTAGTTTAGATAATAGAAACTTAATAGTTACATAAAAATATGAATGAACTCTAACGTTCGAATCTGTTGAGCAGATTTGGTTCAAACAAAAGTGCAGAAAATACTTTAAGGAAAAACTTAAAATATAGAATCACTATTTAAAATCGCATTTTCCTGATGACATATGTATTGTTTCATATCCTTATTTGTCATCTGTATATCTTCTTTGGTGGTGTGTCTGTTCAGATCTTTGAACATTTTTTAAATCAGGTTGTTTGCTTATTGTCGAGTTTTAAGAGTTCTTTGTATATTTTGGATAACAGTCCTTTTATCAGATATGCAGTTTGCAAATATTATCTCCCAGTCTAAGGCTTATCTTCTCATTCTCTTGAGCATTACTTTATATTGAATAACAAAGTATTGCTTGGATAAGATACTTGTTCGAAAAGTCCTTGGTCTGTGCCAGTTTGTTATGTTTATCGATATGGCTTAAAAAAATTTGGCTGATAGATTTGGTTTAAAAAAAAAAAGTTAAAGTAATTAAATACATTTAGTAATTATTCCTAGGATCATGACAAATGTGAATGAACCTTATAACGATCACCCGATAAATGGTGTATAGGTGGCTATGTCGTAATTACAAATATATACTTGTTGGATAAATGAAGATAAGCACTGTCCTAAATGTTATATAAATGAGTAGTTGGAGTTTATCCTGCATTTCATATGGGATCAGAAGTACTGTTTCTCAAACCACAATGGTGGGAGTAAAACTGACATACTCTGGAGTGCTATGTTGCATCACTGAAAAGGTAGCTTAAGTGACACTAGTGATAACGATGCATATGAAAGCTGGAATAAAATGGTTTCATGACATGTTAAAGATAATAATAATTATGTTTAGAGTGATTTTTTTTATTTCTAAATTCTTTTTATCATTGCCAAAAGGACATGTCTTCTCTGCCATTGCCTGATTTTGACATGGTATATTCTAGGAATTTCTTTCTCACTAGATAATGGGACATTATGTTTAATGACTTCCTGTATGTAGGGTGTTCTCTGCTTGAGAGTAGACCAACTGACATTTGGAAAATTGGTTAGAGAGGTACAGCATTCAAAGCCCTCTTTTATACTTTTTTTGAGTCTTATTTTGAAATGTTAATTTTTTTTCATTAAGGTACGCTTGGAAGAACTCTAAATTGTTGAATCAAACATTTAATGGTACTTTTGTTGTTTGTATAGGATATTGTACCTGTAGATGCCTCTTATGAAGTAAAAGAACTGTATGTGCCAGAAAATAAACTTCATTTGGCAAAAACAGATGCAGAAACATTACCGGCATTGAAAATTAATAAAGTAAGTGCTTTGTTGCTTTTCATGCCAAGTGATTTTGCCTTATATACTGTTGGTAGTCTGTAAAATTTGTGGTTTTCTAGCTGTCTTTGAGGTCTTGAGTAGTTGTGGTGTGTATCATTTCCAAGGATGGGAAATGTGTTTAATTTGTAAAACCATATTCTCAAATTACCATGGCTTTGCTCTTTTTAGTCATAATATTCTTATTTTTAAATATCAAAGAACAGAGATTGTGTAAGATTTTTAAGCTTATCAGAAGGTATGGGATGTAAAGGTTAAGAAATAATAATCTGTAATAATTAAAATGAACATTTTTTTCCTTTAAACTTGTTTCCTAATTCCCTGCTCAAACCGTAACTCTCCCTTCCTTTTATTATTAAGAATATTTCTGTCGTATATCTTAGCTCTAATGATATTTGGTGTTTTTTCAATAAAAAACTGCTTAGACTAGATAAGATGATGATGGAGACTATAATTTATCATTTTGAAATCTTAGAGAATTTAAAATTGTATCATTAGGTATACTTTAAAAAATAGAGCGATTAAGGAATAAGAACCTGGATTAGAAGCAGAATTTTTTAGCCTTTTTTTTAGTGTAGTTAAAATTGGACGCATCCAGGGAAATGCCAAATCCAGAAATAAGGAGAAAAGAAAAAGGAAAAAAAAAAAAAACAAATTTCTGAGCTTGGAGAAAGACTCTTCAAGTAGTTTTTCAAATCCCTGATAGGAGTAGATGATCTGATGTGCTTTGTGTGATCAGGTCTCTGACCAGAAGCCAAGACATGCGAAGAGCACAGCTATGTCACAGTCAGAGACCGGATCACTCAGGAAAGCTGACTGACGTAGAGCAACAACGGGTTTTGTCACTGATGACTTTGCATGGAATGAATGTACACACACCAATGTGCGTGCACACACACAGGGAAAAAGAATGACAATGAATGAATATGAATCTAGGTCAGTCAGATGTTACAACCCAGAAAGACAGTAGCTTTTTCTGATTGTGAACTTTTTTCCATTACAGCGGTTTTTTCTTTGCACAGCGATATGAAAAGTAATTAATTAAAAACTTCATGCTAAGTAGATAATGTATTATCTTGAGCGGCCATAACAGATACCACAGACTAGATGGCATAAACAGAGGAAATTTATTTTTTCACAGTTTTGGAGGTTGGAAAGTCTAAGATCCAGGTGCTGGCTGATTTGGTTCCCTGTGGGCCTCTCTCCCTGGCTTGTTGACAGACAGATGTCTTCTCACTATATCCTCACAGAGTGAGGAGAGGGAGCTTTGTGTCTTTTCTTATAAAGGCAGCCAACCTGTCGTATTAGGACTCACCTTTATGACCTCATTTAGCCTTTATCACCTCCTTATTGACATTAGGGGTTAGGGCTTCAACCCGATTTTGTAAAAGACACAAACATTCAGTCTATAATAGATACCATCTAGAATTGAATTCCATTAGAGACAAATAAGTAGTGGCCATTGTCAAAGGTTTAGGAAAAATTAATATGAAAACTTGAAAGTGAAATAATATAGTGCATAAATATAATATTTCCTGTGAATCGAAGAAGAGGAGTATCTTACCATTATTTGATTTTTCAGTGGAAACATTGTTCAGCCTACTTTGGGAATAAATAATAAGCTACATTTTCCTGCACACTAGTTGGCCGGATCCTTCATCTTTTTTCGTTTGAGAATATTTATATATACAGTACCCAGTTGAAAAATGAGCATATCCAGCTTACGTTAATGATTCGTAAATTATCAATTCTAACACAGAGGTCCCCAACCCCCAGGGGACAGATGTGAGTGGTGGATGAGTGAGTGAAACTTCATCTGTATTTGTAGCCACTCCCCAGCGCTAGCATCACCGCTTCAGCTCCACCTCAGATCGTCAGATTAGATTCTCATAGCAGCACAGGTCCTTCGTGCCAAAAATGTTGGGGACCACTGCTTAACGTTCTGATGGGATACACTAGAAATCTTAAAATTCAAGATCTTTGTAAAATGAAAGGTACTCTGTCATTGGTGAGGACATTTTTTGGTAACTATTTTTACCTGACATTTGTTTTAGTTTAGGACAGTGGTTATCAGAGTATAGTTTTCAGACCATCATTGTCAGCATTTTCTGAGAACCTGTTAAAAATGCAAATTCTTGGGCCCTGCAGGAAACCAACTGAATCAGAAAGGGGGTGGAGCAATCTTTATTTTAATAAGCCTTTCAGAGGTTTCTGATACATAATAACATCTGAGAACCATTGGTTTGAGAGACTCTATCCTCACTGGAAATGCTTGCAGCCTAATGTTATTTAAATTTATTAGGAGAAATGTGTATTTTCCTAAATCCCCTTTATTAGATTTGTATAACCTATAATTATTCTTGAGATGTTTGTTTCCATTGCTTTCAAAATTAAACTCCTACTTGGATAACAGTCCTTTTATCAGATATGCAGTTTGCAAATATTATCTCCCAGTCTAAGGCTTATCTTCTCATTCTCTTGAGCATTACTTTATATTGAATAACAAAGTATTGCTTGGATAAGATACTTGTTCGAAAAGTCCTTGGTCTGTGCCAGTTTGTTATGTTTATCGATATGGCTTAAAAAAATTTGGCTGATAGATTTGGTTTAAAAAAAAAAAGTTAAAGTAATTAAATACATTTAGTAATTATTCCTAGGATCATGACAAATGTGAATGAACCTTATAACGATCACCCGATAAATGGTGTATAGGTGGCTATGTCGTAATTACAAATATATACTTGTTGGATAAATGAAGATAAGCACTGTCCTAAATGTTATATAAATGAGTAGTTGGAGTTTATCCTGCATTTCATATGGGATCAGAAGTACTGTTTCTCAAACCACAATGGTGGGAGTAAAACTGACATACTCTGGAGTGCTATGTTGCATCACTGAAAAGGTAGCTTAAGTGACACTAGTGATAACGATGCATATGAAAGCTGGAATAAAATGGTTTCATGACATGTTAAAGATAATAATAATTATGTTTAGAGTGATTTTTTTTATTTCTAAATTCTTTTTATCATTGCCAAAAGGACATGTCTTCTCTGCCATTGCCTGATTTTGACATGGTATATTCTAGGAATTTCTTTCTCACTAGATAATGGGACATTATGTTTAATGACTTCCTGTATGTAGGGTGTTCTCTGCTTGAGAGTAGACCAACTGACATTTGGAAAATTGGTTAGAGAGGTACAGCATTCAAAGCCCTCTTTTATACTTTTTTTGAGTCTTATTTTGAAATGTTAATTTTTTTTCATTAAGGTACGCTTGGAAGAACTCTAAATTGTTGAATCAAACATTTAATGGTACTTTTGTTGTTTGTATAGGATATTGTACCTGTAGATGCCTCTTATGAAGTAAAAGAACTGTATGTGCCAGAAAATAAACTTCATTTGGCAAAAACAGATGCAGAAACATTACCGGCATTGAAAATTAATAAAGTAAGTGCTTTGTTGCTTTTCATGCTAAGTGATTTTGCCTATATACTGTTGGTAGTCTGTAAAATTTGTGGTTTTCTAACTGTCTTTGAGGTCTTGAGTAGTTGTGGTGTGTATCATTTCCAAGGATGGGAAATGTGTTTAATTTGTAAAACCATATTCTCAAATTACCATGGCTTTGCTCTTTTTAGTCATAATATTCTTATTTTTAAATATCAAAGAACAGAGATTGTGTAAGATTTTTAAGCTTATCAGAAGGTATGGGATGTAAAGGTTAAGAAAAAATATTCTGAAATAATAAAAATAACAATTTTTTTTCCTTTAAACTTGTTTCCTAATTCCCTGCTCAAACCGTAACTCTCCCTTCCTTTTATTATTAAGAATATTTCTGTCGTATATCTTAGCTCTAATGATATTTGGTGTTTTTTCAATAAAAAACTGCTTAGACTAGATAAGATGATGATGGAGACTATAATTTATCATTTTGAAATCTTAGAGAATTTAAAATTGTATCATTAGGTATACTTTAAAAAATAGAGCGATTAAGGAATAAGAACCTGGATTAGAAGCAGAATTTTTTAGCCTTTTTTTTAGTGTAGTTAAAATTGGACGCATCCAGGGAAATGCCAAATCCAGAAATAAGGAGAAAAGAAAAAGGAAAAAAAAAAAAAACAAATTTCTGAGCTTGGAGAAAGACTCTTCAAGTAGTTTTTCAAATCCCTGATAGGAGTAGATGATCTGATGTGCTTTGTGTGATCAGGTCTCTGACCAGAAGCCAAGACATGCGAAGAGCACAGCTATGTCACAGTCAGAGACCGGAGTCACTCAGGAAGCTGACTGACGTAGAGCAACAACGGGTTTTGTCACTGATGACTTTGCATGGAATGAATGTACACACACCAATGTGCGTGCACACACACAGGGAAAAAGAATGACAATGAATGAATATGAATCTAGGTCAGTCAGATGTTACAACCCAGAAAGACAGTAGCTTTTTCTGATTGTGAACTTTTTTCCATTACAGCGGTTTTTTCTTTGCACAGCGATATGAAAAGTAATTAATTAAAAACTTCATGCTAAGTAGATAATGTATTATCTTGAGCGGCCATAACAGATACCACAGACTAGATGGCATAAACAGAGGAAATTTATTTTTTCACAGTTTTGGAGGTTGGAAAGTCTAAGATCCAGGTGCTGGCTGATTTGGTTCCCTGTGGGCCTCTCTCCCTGGCTTGTTGACAGACAGATGTCTTCTCACTATATCCTCACAGAGTGAGGAGAGGGAGCTTTGTGTCTTTTCTTATAAAGGCAGCCAACCTGTCGTATTAGGACTCACCTTTATGACCTCATTTAGCCTTTATCACCTCCTTATTGACATTAGGGGTTAGGGCTTCAACCCGATTTTGTAAAAGACACAAACATTCAGTCTATAATAGATACCATCTAGAATTGAATTCCATTAGAGACAAATAAGTAGTGGCCATTGTCAAAGGTTTAGGAAAAATTAATATGAAAACTTGAAAGTGAAATAATATAGTGCATAAATATAATATTTCCTGTGAATCGAAGAAGAGGAGTATCTTACCATTATTTGATTTTTCAGTGGAAACATTGTTCAGCCTACTTTGGGAATAAATAATAAGCTACATTTTCCTGCACACTAGTTGGCCGGATCCTTCATCTTTTTTCGTTTGAGAATATTTATATATACAGTACCCAGTTGAAAAATGAGCATATCCAGCTTACGTTAATGATTCGTAAATTATCAATTCTAACACAGAGGTCCCCAACCCCCAGGGGACAGATGTGAGTGGTGGATGAGTGAGTGAAACTTCATCTGTATTTGTAGCCACTCCCCAGCGCTAGCATCACCGCTTCAGCTCCACCTCAGATCGTCAGATTAGATTCTCATAGCAGCACAGGTCCTTCGTGCCAAAAATGTTGGGGACCACTGCTTAACGTTCTGATGGGATACACTAGAAATCTTAAAATTCAAGATCTTTGTAAAATGAAAGGTACTCTGTCATTGGTGAGGACATTTTTTGGTAACTATTTTTACCTGACATTTGTTTTAGTTTAGGACAGTGGTTATCAGAGTATAGTTTTCAGACCATCATTGTCAGCATTTTCTGAGAACCTGTTAAAAATGCAAATTCTTGGGCCCTGCAGGAAACCAACTGAATCAGAAAGGGGGTGGAGCAATCTTTATTTTAATAAGCCTTTCAGAGGTTTCTGATACATAGTAACATCTGAGAACCATTGGTTTGAGAGGCTCTATCCTCACTGGAAATGCTTGCAGCCTAATGTTATTTAAATTTATTAGGAGAAATGTGTATTTTCCTAAATCCCCTTTATTAGATTTGTATAACCTATAATTATTCTTGAGATGTTTGTTTCCATTGCTTTCAAAATTAAACTCCTAAAGGCCATTACCACTTTTGTTCATTTTGTTCTCATTTACCAGGTGGATATGCAGTGGGTGCAGGTTTTGGCAGAAGGTTGGGCAACCCCACTGAATGGCTTCATGAGAGAGAGGGAATACTTGCAGTGTCTTCATTTTGATTGTCTTCTGGATGGTAAGACAGTTTACATTCAATAGTACGTGGAGTGTGGAAGAGAAATTACAGGGATTCATAACTATTTATAGAAAACAGTGGTGACATCATTTTAAGACTAAGTTATATCAGTATTGAACATTTTAAGTGGATAGTGAGATCTGTTTTCCATTTTTTTGTTTCCCTGATTGTGATTTATTGCAGGGGAAGAAGGAAAACCTGGGGGTTAGGGCTGCAATGGATTTAAAAAGCAAATACAGTTTTCATATGCTGTATCTATCTAATCATGGCAGAAAACTTCTTCCCGAAAAGTACACATACTTACTAAATTTTGCTATACTGAAGTCTGTGCTTACTAAAGCCAGGTGTTCTAATAGGGAGTCCAAGTTAAGGAGTCCTGAAGTAGGTGGTTAAAAGGATAGTCTTCTTGTTCTTTTAAAACACTAAAAAAAAAAAAAAAAAATGCCAAAGACATTGATGTTCACTATATTGTAATTACAATCCAGCTAACTTAAATTTGTATACTGTTGGTAAGATTAACTTAGCATATTAAAGAAAATATTGTTAAATGTCTCAGAATCCTACTAAGTTGCTATACCTTTTTATGTATTACGACTTCTTTAAACGAGGAGTGAAATGGGTATTAGGAAATGTAATTCCTAATCTTCTTGAGAAACTGTCATAAGCACATAAGGATTAAATACTGCATTTTGAATTTCTTCCTTGGGACGAATGGCAAAGTCTTTGTGGACTGACTTTTGAGTAATGGATCAGTCTTGGATTTGACATAAATCTACCTATTAATTTTCATTTTGAACTGTACCTAGAAGTTGTAATTTTAAAATGGCCAAGCAGTTATCATTGATTTTGTTGACTTCTTTTCGCCCAAAGAAGTTGTCACGATTTCCTAGAAAAATATGGTTTCTATTCGGCATGTAAATACAATTCACAAAGGAGTTTTAGAGTGCATTGTGCATTTTATTTTTCTAAACTGTGCACAATAAGTAGGAAAAAAAGCTTTAGAGCATGAAAACTTGGGAACTGTGAATGTGCCTTTAGTCTCACTGGAACATATTTTGGTTTAAATAGAGCACTGGTTACTTACTGCCTGTGTTTTTTGGCCAGTGATAGCTGACATCAGTTCAATTCTGATTAAAAATGAGAAGAAAAAAAATATTTTTGGGTGTTTTTGTCTTCCTGTCTCAAGGATACTAAAGTTTACTTAACCAGCTTGCTACTCAAAATGTAGTTTTCAGTGAGGATTTAATTTTTTCTTGAAAAGGCCCTGAAACATAGTTCTTTGTCTTATTCATATATTGGAGGTATATTTTTGGTGGCGTTAGACTTAACCACTTGATTCTTCCTTGTTAAACAGTTTCTTTTACTTCTGTGATTCTATACCATAGTTTTTCCCCAAAAGACAGTTTCATGAATTGTTGTGAGTATTGCTACACACAGTGTTGATTCTCTTAATTTTTGCCTTTTTTTTTTTTTTTTTAACCTCTGGGGTTGTTACTTGTTCTCCCTCCTGATTTTCTGTGCTAGGCACCAACTGGACACTGCCACTGGACCCACACATCTTTTATTATTTGAAGTGTCCACTGAAGTGAAATGTGGATGCTTTAGGTCTATTGAATAATCCAAGCTGTGTCTTCTGTGTTCTTTTGTACCATGCAGGGGGTGTCATTAACTTGTCAGTGCCTATAGTTCTGTCAGCTACTCATGAAGATAAAGAGAGGCTGGATGGCTGTACAGCATTTGCTCTGATGTATGAGGGCCGTCGTGTGGCTATTCTTCGCAATCCAGAGTTTTTTGAGCACAGGAAGGAGGAGCGCTGTGCCCGACAGTGGGGAACGACATGCAAGAACCACCCATACATCAAGGTCCCGAACAAACTTTGCTGCATTGATTGACAAATAATGTTTGTGCTAAAGTGTAGACAATACCTGTATATTTACTATTCCATTAGAATTGTTAATGTTTTGCAGAATCGAGACTGGATCTTAGATTAGTGTGATGAGCATATGGTCTTGTCATTTTGGTCCAGATAAATATTTGTTCAACAAATACTTTTTAACTATCTGTTGTACAGTAGGCACTGAGCTAGATGCTGGTGCTGGGAATATAGGGCTGATAGACACGGCAAGCACAGTCTTTAAACTCTTGGAGCTCCTGCTGTTTGTGGTGCCTCAGACATTAATCAAGTGCTTACAGGTAGGATGTGAGGTTTAGGGGGCTAAAACCACCATGGCAGGGTGGTTTTATCTACTGTGGGTTTTTAAATGAACATTGTGTTTCCAGTATGAAAGCAGTGAAATATAATTAGTCTATCCAGAGCGTCTCATGTATTTTATGTATTGTGTGTGAAATTTTATTTCTTAAGTCAAATTTCTATAAGTTGTTAAGCATTTTAAACTGGACTTGGAACTCTGAAAGAAGTTAATTTAAGTGGAATTTTAGTAGCTTTATCTAGAAAATATCTATAACATCTGTTTAGATCATGGAAATGTACTGAATCTCATTGTCTTATGAAGGACAAAAAAGTGATACATTTTTTTAAAATAGGGGATATATTGTCTTAGGAAATAAAGAGGTTAAGCTAGTGATGGTGTCAGACATTCTTTCAACATTACAGTTCTACAGTTATTATTAACAACATAGTTTACAGAACATGCTCATGTAAATTCTTTAAGCCACAAAGCAAACTTATGGCATGGGTAGCATCCATCTTACGTATGGAGAGGTTGAGACTTATAGGGGATAAATGTCTTGACTAAAATTATGCAGTTAATAGGTGGGATAAGGGTCTGATTTGGATCGAAATTACTCTGGGCTTCAAAGCCATCTTCCCTAATCATAGTAGGTGATCATTATTGCTGTATGGAGAACTTCACATACTATGTAGCCTGTACCACTACAGAGTACTTTTATATTAATTCAGTGGAGGAGACATTTATTTTTTTAATCACTCAACAAATGCGAGTGCTGTTTATATTTTGTGCCATTCTTTCAGAGTGATCTCTAAGACGTCTTAGTTTTGGTTGGTATCGGTCTGCAGCCGAAGGAATCAGTAGGGTTTGGATAGGAGGGAACTGTGAGAAAAGGCTTACGGAGCAAGAAGAGCAAAGATTCAGTGTGTTTGAGAAATAACTGGTTGTCAACTGGGAGAGAGGACCCTGGAAAGATGGAGGTCCTAGCATTCTACGATAAGATGTTAAGACTTTGTTAAGTTATAATAACAATTTACATGTATTTATGCTTTCCAGACCACGTTTTAGTATTTTGGTCCTTGGAGGCAGACAAGATGGTTTTCTTTATCCTGAGGAGTCTTAGAGCGGGTGTCACTTGCCCAGAGCTGCAGAGGCAGTAGTTAGGAGTCAGGATTAGAATCTATCTTAGGTCTGTTGTGCTATTTTTACTACACTACATGCTTAGAGAGAACTGAGAGGACACACGCAGGTTTGGAGCATGAGGAGACCACAGAGTGGTGCTTCGAGGACCTTAGCCTGGTTGTCTTTGCAGGATGTCCATGCTTCCCCTGCTCCCCGACCAGTACCATCCATGTCTCTAGGCTACACTGTTGGGATCGTCTCCTGGCTGGACTCCTGCTTCCTCTCATATCCACTGTACTCCTCAGAGCAGCCAGAGTGAGTTTTTTAAAAATATAAATCTGAGCCAGCCACTGCACCATTTAAAACTCTCCAGTGGCTGCTCATTGTAATTAAAATAAAACCTAAGTGCCTGTGGCCTGCGAGGCCCTGTGTGGCCTGTGGCCTGGCCTTCTTACTCCTGATCTCTTGTACTCTGGCTCTGTTCTTGTCCTTGCTTTGACCTTTTCTGACTTTCTAGCCACATTAGCCTTCTTCCTGTTTCTCAGAGACAGAACTTTGTACTTGCTGTCCTTCTGCCTAAAATACTTTCCCTCCATGACTGGTTCCTTTTTATCATCTCAGGTTAAATGTCACCTTCCTCAAAGAGGCCTCACTGCCTCCTTTTTCTAAAGCGTTATTCACTGTATGCCCTGGGTGCTGTGTTCCAGTGCCTTGTTTATTTCCTCTGTAGCAGTTGTTACCAGTTGATAGTTCTCTGTTTTCCCCTCTCTTTCCCCCACTGCAACGGAAGCTCCATTAAAGAAAGTCTTTCTCTTTCTTGTTTTCTGCTGTATTTCGCAATGCCTAGTGCAGGCCCTGACCCATACCAGTTACTCAGTAAATAGTCATTGAATGAGTGGTTTGATGGATGGAGACAGACCTTCTAGTGAGGAGACCAGGCAGGAAGTGACTGCAGCAATCTAGGTACATTGTTAGCACAGAAACTGAAGCGGCCTGGGGAAAGGGTGAGCTGGGGCTGCTCTGTGAGCCTGGACACGTCCTAGAGGATAATATCTCCTCCCAGATGCAGGCAAAGAGGATAGAGAAGTTGTAAGCAGTTTGATGTGGTGTGGAGATTGGAAGGCGTGACTTTGTGTCCAACTCCATCATTACTTTAACTGCTCAAAAGTTTAGGATTGGAGAACACAGAAGGTGAGTTGACCCAGGTTTACAGATTTGTCATCATACAACAATGATAAAAAGAATATTTCTGCTACTTAGAAAGTCATAATTTTTCATGGTGGTTTCATTTGTCTTTTGTATATAAATTTAATAGTTGTTTCAAAGTCTTTTGAGAAATTATAAAATATATTGATTCTGTAGCATCTTTAATCCCAATTGAGTTGATAAGACAAACAGATTTACCACTGACCTTGAGATGAAAGTAGTAGTTTACCTTGCATCAGAGAAATGTTCTTACTCATTTTGCTCTTGGTTTCTGTTTAAAACAATTATTTTCGAATTGTGCACTTGAAACTTACATAATGTTATTAATCAGTGTCACCCCTAATAAACTTAATAAATTTAAAAAAAAAAGAAAAAAATTTCTTTTCTTCCCATTAGATGGTTATGGAACAAGGAGATTGGCTGATTGGAGGAGATCTTCAAGTCCTGGACCGAATTTATTGGAATGATGGTCTTGATCAGTATCGTTTTACTCCTACTGAGCTAAAGCAGAAATTTAAAGATATGAATGCTGGTAAGACATGGACTTAATTATCTAAAATGAGACTGTTTGGGTTCCCTGCTTGATGTGGAGAGTTCTAGAAGATTTTTCCAACACTTACAAATGTAAAACAGAATGATGAGTAAAGGTAAATATAGCAATGAAATATGTAAGGTAAGGCAGTCGATCTAAAGTCTGTGTTGTTTTGTTGTATTGGTATAGCTTGATCTGACATTATTTTTTATTTGTTATGCTGATAACAAATTGACCTTTTGTTTGTGAAAGTAAAAGCTAAATGGAACTATGGAAGAGAAATTATTTGAAGAGCTCACTCATATCAATGTTTTTTATCTCTCAGAATGTCTTATATGAGTGGAATGTATCACTGCAGAAAATAATAGAACAACAGGACTTTTATCATGTTTGCTATTCATTCAACAAATGTTTGTTGTACATCTTTATATGCTGGAGTGCCAAGTGCTGAAATCTATAAATAAATAAGATAGGAGTTTACATTGGAGAAGAGAGAGACACTAAACAAATAGCAGAAAAGGTTGTTGGAGAGCAGGTTAATAGTTTCAAATTTCTGCATTAGGATGAAATAGAATAGTACGAGTAGAGAATCTATAGATACTGTCCTTTATAATACTGTCTTATATATTATAAAGTACTCCAGGACAGGCTTTTATATCAGATGTCTGCTGTTTGCAGGTCTTTCACACAGAGATAGGTGAGTGATGTGTTTACACTGGTGCTCCCATAATCTTTCTCCCTACACTCACAAGTTCAAGGTGCCATGTCAGGCAACAGTATTCATTGTTTTTAAGATCTGAAGAATTTGAAGCATCTTACAATCATGCTACTAATTAATTCTCATCCTCTACAGAAATGGTTAAGCCCTGAGCACTGGTGCTACTTTTTAAAATATTTTCTGTGTAGAAGTCAGGCGGATATGGCTAAGAAAAGTCAGGTGAATGTGGTTGCTTTTGAAAGAAATAGCGGGCTATCAAGCCGTATTTGTCAACCAGAAGCCACCCTCTCAAATGACTATAGAAATCAATGCAAGAGCACCATTTCATTAGTTGTGTTCAGCCTCCCTGAACTCCAGATCCTGGTTTGGAGTCCTGTACACACTGTCCCCTGCTTCACCACCTGCTAGTTATGTGGTCGTGGGAAATTGCTTTCATTTCTAAGGCACAGTTCTCTCAGCTGTAAAAGTGAGGATAATGATGGTACCTAACACCTAAGATTTTACTGTAGAAAGTGAAATGAGAGAAGATGCTTAAGGCACTGTAAATAGTACCTGACACATAGTAAGAGTTTAAGGTGTTGTAATTTCTGTTATATGAGTCTAAAACTAGTTTTATCTGTATTGGTGTGAAGGTTAGAAAAAGAATACGGTTATTTTTAAGCTCTGCTGTAGTCTGCTGATATGATAAGATTAAGAACTGGAGGCCTTGGGTGGACCACACACTCTTCAGAGGTCCACAGTTCCCACCCAGCCTGCCTCCTCCATTCACATTTCTTGCTTGGTCCCTGTAGGGTATTTGAATGTAGGATTCCCCACCCTACCCCTTTCTGAACTTGACTCTCAAAATTTGAAGCAAATATTTGGCTTAAACTACTTGTGCAGGAATTTTCTCCGAATGCTACACTTACGTGGTGCTTGCCTGCCTATACAGCAGCTTACTGATCTTGTTTCTTGCTAACATTTTTGGGGCCCAGTCACAGGGGAATATATCATGCTTGATGTAAGTCAGTGGTGGCACTTCACTCTCTTTTGTCAATGTGTGATTTAAGGGTCCACATTTAAGTCAGTTCTGGTCATTGAGATATCAGAGAGAGGGGCTTCTAGAAAAGATTTTCCTTCCTAACAAGAAAATGATTTCAAGCATAAAGTCATTTTTCCCATACCTCTCTGCCAAGCAGGAAGTGCTATGGATACTGTCATGTCGGGATACTGTGTTTGGAGCTCTGGCAGCTGTTTTGTATTCATGAGAATCCATGAGAATCTTATCCTGTTTGAGTTTCTGATCCAACCCTGGACTTCTCTATCTCTGGATTTCTTATTCAAAGACCTAATGAATGTTTGAATTATTTAAGGCACGTCTAGTTGGGTCTTCTTTTATTTGCAACCAGAGCATTTGATCGTTTTTTTTTACATGTAGACTTTTTTTTTTCTCTTGGTGAACAGAAACATGTTTAGTGGAGGACTTGCTGAAACGACCTCATTTACTTTAATATTTTGCCAGCATTCAAATTCATATTTAAAATTCATGTTAGTGAATTAATTGTTGGCTCTGTAGAGGAGTCTTATCGGAGAATTATCATTCATAATTAGGGACTTTAATATTACATCTGTTTTACAGTCTTCTTCATGAGCCAAACATTTTAAATCAGTTAGAGAAATTGTTGCATAATGAGTGATTGCAACTTTGTTTAAAGTAGCTCAACGCCAGTTATTAGCCTTATATTGGACAACAAAGATCATGGAGTGTTATTTAGTTTACTTGTCCATTTTAGACTAAGGCAAATAAGCAACAGACTAAGGAGTGTCCTTTGTAGTTCTTGTTCACTCTTTTGGTAGGCTAATATCAAATCATCTGTTGATGTGTATGAAACAGTTCAAGGGAGAGAAAATGAGGAATGTTTATTTTTTCTTTTACCTAGGTTTTTTTTTTTCTTACCTCTCCCTCCTTCTCCTTCCCTCATTTTAGAAGAAGCACTTTGATTATCACTGATAGGCTATTGTCCTGTGCACATCAGTATGATCGGTTTTGCTGTTCTCAGACTTTTCTGTAGCTGGAGAGACTGAGAGGTTTTTAATACCTACATTGGTGGCTGCAAATTGACTCGATTCCAGATGACAGATTCTTTGAATCACTGATGGTTGATTACTGTCTTGGAAAGAAAGAATGAATTTTACTTAAACCCAGTAAGAGCCAGCCAGTCAGTATTTATTACACACAGAACACTGGTGTCTTGCCGGGTTATAAAGGAAAAACTTGACATAATTTCTTTCAAGCTAGTATATGATAGCACAGTGTTGAATAAATTGAAGAAAGCTTTGTAAAGGTGTTGAACTGAAAAGTATATTTCAAATGAATAGATTGAGACATTAGATGGGTATCTTAGGCCAGAGCAGATAGCCTGTCTATGAAGACAGTAGGCTTTCTTGACCGTAAATGGCAGTGAGCTGGAGATAATGTGATCAGGGGTTGGGTGAGGAAAGCCTCTGTCAGTCAAGGCACGCTCAGAACAGGCTCTGAACATAATTTAACAAAGTGAACATTTAAAGAAAGGTGGTCAGGGTTGAGGGAATCCACAAGGAATGTTGAGGCATCCAGGGATTAGCACTTTTGGGTAGTGTTACCACTTCTGAAAGGGCATGGGAAGGAAACTGTTTCTGAAGCCAGGAAAGAGGAGTTGGAGCTGTGAGGAAGGGCCCGGAGGCAGAAGCTGGTTGTAGGGGATCTAGGTACAGCCAGAATCACAGTCCGAGGCAGGGTGCTACTGGCAAGAGCTCTTGCAAGCTTCGTCTCCCCCCATCCTCCAGTGCTTGCTCATGTCTCCCATCACTGAGGCGGGATATAGTGCCCAACCCCAGACACACACATGCATAGGCACAGGCACAGAGCCCAGTTGGCAAAAAGCTTTATATTCCACATTATTTTTTATTTTAATTTGAAAACATTTCTAATCTTGGGAATGAAAAATAATCGCTGCATACATTGAGGTATGAATTCCTGTTTGTGAGGCATTCTAATTAATATGTTCATATTTACTCAAGTGGTCTGTCTCTGTCTTAATGAAATTTTTCTTCGTAAGCAGTTTAAGTAAAAGAAATACTGGGAATTTATGACAGTCCAGCGAAAGGCAGGGTGATCAAAGTCTTTCTTACTTCCAGATTTCTTCAAAAACTCCTACAAAAACAAACTTTAACGTGCATGTGTGTGTGCATGTATGTGTGCTCACGTGTGCACGCACACACACACACCACACCCCTCCCTAACAACTCTAGAAATATGTCAATACTCTCTTGTTTAGCTACTATCTTGATTTAGGGAAAATCAGAAATGCCTGTTTTTAGAGCTCTGGGGTAGATAATGTGGCAGATATTACAGCTCAAGTAGGACTGGAAAAGGAGACTTATTAATTACTGCTGTATGTAGGACAGTTTCACAAAGAAGAAATTGAAAGCAGGGAAGCAGGAAGATGTTATAATTTGGGGTTTAGTGGTTGGGATGCACACCAGGGCTCTGAGTGTGGGCTGGAGAGCCAAGCACAGTTCTGAGAAATCTGGGAAGAGAGTGACTAGGAGGTAGGAGCACTTTCCTGCTCATCACCTTATTTGCTGCTGGAAACGGCCGCGCCGGGATAGTTGAAGTTGTCCGTGGGCTCTCGGCTGAGAAATTGCAGAGCAGGGGTCCAACCCAAGTTCTTTGCACGGTGCCGCACAAGTGATTGATGCCGTGGTACTGGATTGAGTGACCCATGTCCAACTTGATCCTGGGAGGCAGCGTTCACCCTCTTCCCACCATCAGGAAATGCTAGTGGTTGCTGTGTCCTTGCCCTGTCACACATCAGCACTTGCTCAGGAGAACTTTCTCTATTTTCTTTTATCCCCTCCACCCACTGGAAGCAAAGGGTCGGTCGGGCCGTGCTTGTTTCCACAGTGTGTTGGCTCCTGGATTACAATGTGTCCAATCCAGAGGAGAGGGAGAGAACCTGTACTACCGGCTACTCCTTTGTGTAGACCTGCGTTTGGCTTGAGATGTGCCAGTAATAGTGAAGGTGGAAGAAATGAGGGGAAGTACAGCAGTCATGAGCAGTGTATATTGAAATGTTTTCAGTAATGTCTCTAAACTGCTGAATCGGAAGGTCAGGACTTAGAGATGCAGCTAACAGAAGCCATCTGTATGTGCATAGTAATTGGATCCAGGCAAAGGGTGAGTTTCTTGAATGAATATGTAAAGAAAGAATTTCATAGGACCCAGCAATGAACCCTGTTGCTCTGAGAGAGCTACAAGATGTCGAAACAGGTGATGAGACCAAAATGGGCAGACAGAATATAAAATATCATATATATCTGATTAGAACTGCATAAAAATGTGTGCATAAGGAGAACAACTAGGAGACTATGCAAAAAAAACAAAAACAGATATGAGGATAGTGTATTTGTGGGTGATTTTTTCCCCCCTAAAAAACTTTCTTCAGTGTTTCATGGTTTTTACTTTAAAAAAAAAAAAGGTAAAGACGCAGATGAAATAGAAAAGGTTAGTGCCATGGGTGGCAGAAGGCAGTGGGGTAGTGTTTTTTTTTGTTGTTTGTTTTGTTTGTTTTTTTAAATGTCAGGGGCAGTGGAGAGGTCAGGAGCATTTAAAATGAGAAAGTGCCTTTTGGATTTGGCTGGAGTTGGAATTGGTTGAATGAATGAATCTAGTCCCATTTAAAAAAAAAAAATTTTATTATGGTGACATTGGTTCATGAAATCCAGTAAGTTTCAGGTGTACAATTGAACAGTAAGGCGTATGTATGTTGCGTTGTGCGTTCACCGTCCACAGTTAGGTTTCTTTCCATCACCGAAGATTTGATAGTCCCATTCTTTTCTTTCATCACTTCATCCTTCACAGCATCACCAGACTTATCTTCTGAAAACAAAGATCTGATTATGTCGTGTTCCAGTTGAAGATAGTGTGGTATTCCTTTGGGTATTTATTTTTATTCTGGTTAGTGAGTGTTTGCTTATCTTTCTCTGACTAGGTCGTAAGCTCCTGGGGGAAGGACCAGTTTCACTCTGGCCTCAGGACAGCATATCTAAACGGAATTTTTATCTTGTCCCAGACTGATTTCTTCCCTGCCTGCCATGGCAGCTGTGTGGAGGCCGGATGGGGGCGCCAGACCGGTTAGCGGACAGACAAGTCCCATGAAGAAGTGGTGAAGGGCTGACGTTGCATCGGTAGTAAAGAAAGTGGAGTTGCAAGTGAGATCTAGGGAACAAGCGAATCATAGCCTGTGGAGGAGGAGAGTGAGGAAGGGGTCTCAGAGTCTGAGATGGGTAATGGTTCTGGTGCTCTCAGAGGCTGGGGAGGACCAGTGATGCTCACGGAGGCTGGGAGGAGTCAAATCTGAGGTGCCCCTGGAGCACTGAGAGGCAGTAGAAGGGATGGTCTGGAGCTCAGGGGAGAGTTTCGGTCAGCGGACGCAGATTTACTAGTCACTAAGATTCCTGCCCAGTGACCTCAGGCTCCTGGGAGCAGGAAGAGGGAGGGGGTGGTTTTGAGGCAGTGTCTCTGTCTTTGCTGTTGCCACAGTGCAACCCCATTCACCAGTGTGTAGGTTGTGTCTGTCAGATGAGCCCTTCCGTATCCTGAGGGAGGGATAGTAAGTGGGTAGAGAGAATGGAAGAGTTGGGGGGAGTTTTATTTTATATGGAACTGTGGGAACTTGCTCCTCAGCAGCAATCATCTCCTGATTTTGCTGTCCCTGCTCTCTGCCCAGTTACCCTCTACTGTCCCCCACCTCAATCCTGCCCAGTCCTATTAGACTAATTTTCTGTAAGACATTACTGTTTAACTCACAACCCCCACTGGGCACGCAAGACCCTTCCTAGCCTGGCATTCAAAATTCTGCATGATAACCTTATGCCAGGACTTAGATCTGTCTCTGACGAAATGGATGATCCTGTGTTCCTCAGACACATCTCTGCTTTTCTGCCTCCACACTTTTGCTCACACCAGCTGGCTTGGTGAGAATGCTGTTTTTACTTCTATCAGTCACATTTCACTTGTCTTTCAGAGGCTGGTAAACTACAGCCTGTAGGCAGAATCTGGCCTACTGCATTTTTGTAAATTAAGTTTTATTGGAAAATAGCCACATACACTTGTTTATGCATTGTCTGTGGCTCTTTTTGTACTACTAACAGCGGGCTGAGTTGCTGCAGGAACCCCATAGCCTGCAAAGCCTAAAATATTCACTCTGGCTCTTTAAGGAACACGTTTGCTTTTATGCTGGGTGTCAGCAGCTTTGTAGTATACTTTCTATAAGTCAAGATGATAGAATACCTTGTTCTTTCCCAGGAACAGGGGTACAGAGGGCTAGAAAGAAATGGAAGTCATAAATATTGATACTAAATCTCAGTCATCTTGTAAATCATCTCCCATTTCAAACAGTTGAAACCATAATCTTAGGTAAAGCAGCCTTGAACTAAGCCATAAAGGAATTACAAGTGAAAAGGCAACTATTTTACACTGATTATGGTGTGACAATGGAGGAAATCACTGTCCTTTCGGAAATGGGGATGAGAATGTGAGACATTAATGAAATTAATGAAAGTTGTAAGTATCAATGGCCCCAGGCCCATTGCGGTCTATTATTCTTTTATTCTGGATGGAAAATTGACAGAGGAAAATTTAATAGTGATACATCTGGGTTATGTTAGTTGGGTGAATACCCTGGGAATGTAGCTTCCATTGGATCAGGTACTCCTGTTACATTGTTCATCCGCGGAAGTTCTCTAGTGAAGAAACCAGATGGCAGGGATGAAAATACAGCCTGGAACTACAGACAGTTAAAGCCATTTGTGTAATTCATTGATAAATAGTTATAAAGGATTGAGAACACTAAAGTTTAAGAAAGATCTGGTTCTGTTGGCAAGGAAGAATGGGCAGACAGATCAAATGGTCATTGGATTTTTGAGTGGAACTGATAGTAAGGGAAGAAGTCTACCTGGAAGAAATTTTGGCAGTGAAATCCTTTATATGTTTCTAATGTGAACTTTTAATAAGTCATCCATCTTAACTTTATCTGTTAAATGTCCAGTGTGGAGCGAGATTAATTCTTCTTGGAAAGAAAGCCTGGATAGATAAATTATTAGAGTCTGTCAAATATGTGTATTTGAGACAGAATTTATTTTTTATGTTTCCTTTTGCATATCCTGTCATATAAATAATCTTGCTAAATGGCGATTTTACAGAATCAGATTTGACCTGATTGAAGTCTAGGAATGTAGTCATCATACACCTGAGATGTATTAACTAGAGGTCTTATTCAAAGATAGGTGCCTGTTCCTGATTAAACAGAGGACACAGGCTGTGTATCCTCCAGCACAGCACTAACATGCCTCATCTTAGAAACACTCGCTGGGAGAGTAGTTTGTACTGGAGTGGACTTTAAGCAACCAGTGGAACAGTGAGTTCAATTTATTGCCATGAATTTTTAGATTTTTTTGAAAGAATGAATCGTTTTATGAAACTGATTTATTGAGTAACCGCAGTGTGTGTCTCACCATGCTGGGTACTTTATGTTATTTTATCTTCATAATAATAACCTTCGTATCATCCGCATTTTAAAGATGTAGAAAGTGAAAGTCGATCCTTAAAGGCCACAGTTGATGGCTAACAACTGGTAGTCCTTTCTGTGATTTGAACCCATAAATATCCTATTCCAAAGCAATGCTGCTTCTAGTACCGTGCATCTCTCTTTTAAAATTCGTTATTATGAAAAATTTCAAACATCTACTTATATGTATAAGTAGAGATAGTAGTATAATGAATCCCTATGCACCGCTAAGCCAGAGGCAGTCGTTGTCAACTCTTAGCTTGTTTCATTTGTACCCCATCCCACCTGCTTGTTATTTTGAAGCCAATCTCAGACTCCATGTCTTTCATCTAAATATTTCAGTACATGTTTCTTAAAGGTAAAGACTTTAAAAAGCACAACCATGATACATACCACTTTTGCACTTACACCATAATAATAGTTTCTTAATATTATTAACCAGTCAGTGTTCAAATTTCTACTAATTTCATAGTAGTCACATTTTTCTTTTACAGTTTGAATCAGGATCTAAATAAGATCCATACATTGTAATTGGTTCATATGTCTCTTGTCATAATTTACTTTGTTTTTTAACTTTTTATTTTGAAATAATTTTAAATTTCCAGAAAAATTATTAGAATAGTCCCAAGAAATCCCATATGGTCTTTACCTAGATTCCATAATTATTAACATAATGTGCTTTCTCAGTCTATTCGAAAGTCAAAGACACGATGACTCATTACCCTTTAGTATTTCCTAAAAATAAGGACAATCTCCTATCTAACTGCAATATGCTCCTCAAACTCAGGAAAATAACACTGATGTAGTATTATTAATCTGTGTACTCCATTCAAATCATGCCATCGTTCTTATAATATCCTTTACAGAGAAACCAGCAACAAAAATAAAGTCTTCTCTTTGCCACTTCTCCTTTGTGGTTCAGGCTGTCATTCTCCTTCAGTCTGAAACAGTCACTTACTCTTCTTGTGTCTTTTACAAGTCATCTATTTTGTTGACTGTCTCTCAGTTGAGTTTATCTGCTGTTTCCTCATGATTAGATTCAGCTGACACATTTTTGATGAAGAATACTGTAGGAAGCAATGCTGAATTTTCAGTATATCATATTTGGTAGCTCACAGTTTTGATTTGTCTTATTACAGATGATGTTAACTTATTTTAAGGTAACTTTTATCACTTAAGATTGTGTTTACCAGGTTTTTCTGCTGTAAAGTCAACTAGTTATTTTGGTTTACTAACAAGAATTTTGGGGGAGAGATTTTAGATTGTAAATATTCCATCATCGTCAGACTTTTGCCTGCTAGTTTTAGCACACTGCAAATTCTGCCAAATGGTGATTTTCCAGTTCCTTCATTTCTTCTACATTTATTAGTTAACCTTCTACCATAAGGTAGAATTTCCATTTTTCCTCCATTGGTTTATTCATTTATTTAATTTTTTTATGGACTCACAGATTCCTATTTTACTCAGTGGGTTGCAATCCACTACTATTATTTACTGTGATGTTTAGCTTCTCCTGAGTTTGCCAGACTGGTTGCTGTATCCTTCAGACATGTCTCCATCATTCTTTGAATACTTCTTTTCTTTATGACACGAAAGATGTTCCAGTTCATGTTGTGTAGATCTTTGAATAACATTTTGTTCAACATCGTTGCGTTATAATGATGAGATGCCGTAGGACCTTAACTCTCATTTCTATCAATTAGCCTGTGGTAAAATTGGTTTCCTGATACATCATTTCACTTAATGTTGCAGAACCTATCGACAGTGACATGAAATGAAAACTTACAGTTTTTTCATTGCCCAAGCCCTAGAGTCAACTTCTTTGCCAAGGAGCCCTGGTTTACTTATATGGGGAATGGTTTTTAGAATGCAAAATTTGGACTTTAGTTTTGCTTATGGCCACCATGTAGTTGCTGCTTGTAGGACCAGCACTAAGAAATGTACGTTTGAACATATATATGTAGACTCAAAATAGCTGAAAACCATGAGGTCACACTACTGTCAATCCTAATTCAACACCACATAGTCTGTTTTAGCCTTTCTCTTTTCTGTGTTTATGCCTTCCTACTCCTACAGTGAGAATTCGGGCTGCCGTTATCCTTAATATCTACCTCCCTGTTGTAAACAGTCTCCGCATCAAACAGGCTGTCTTCATGGCCCCTTTTGGCCTGAACCACACAGGTGTCTCCTTGGCCTTGGTGCTGCAGGCTTGCGTTGGGCCAGTGTCCTCTTTTGTCCCCATGGTGTAAGCCTGAACCACCCCACTTCTCCCCACCCCTGACCTTCTCATCATGGCAGCAACTCACATCAGCCCAGGAGTAGGATTCATTAATGCTTAGTAAGTGTCTCTGCTGTGATTCAAGCCTGTTTATAAAGAAAGCATAGCATGTGTTGAAGAGAGAGGCAAGAAAACTAAACCAAGTGATGAAATTTAGGCCAGAATCAGTATGGTAGATTAAATTCAGGCATTAGTCCCCTAAATGGAGGAATTAGTACTCATATATTCAGGAGACATTCTTCATCTGTTCCTTTTTTGAAGAAATGGAGTATAATAGAGTCAGGTAGTAACATTGCTTCTTAATCTTAGTTGGTGGGGGGGAATTCTGGAGTTCTATTTGATGATCAAATGGGATGTTTTGGAATCTTGTTATCTTTGGAATCTTGCTTGAATATATGTAAAACAAAATTTGAAGTGAATTCAGAAGGATAGAAAAACTTTCAGATCTGACTCCCTCCTCCCATCTCCTGAAAGCAGAATACTTTTAAGCATTCATATTTTTATATCAAGACTTTCTTTTTCTTTGTACATTATGTCATATCAGCGATTTCTTGTTCATGTATAATGAGGTGACTTGAGGAACTTCAAAGCATAATGATAATGTTATAAATCTTGAAATATCACAGAATGTAGCCAAAAAACTAAAAAATCCTTTTCAAATAGGGTGCTGCAGCTTTCCTCCTGGGTCTTCTGTCATGGAGTAGAAGAGGGTCAGAATTAACAGACTGGAGAAGACGTACAATTTGACTTCATATTATTAAGGGGGTGGGGGAGATGTTTTCTTTGAGTCAACTTTGGGTCAACACGGCATGGTGCTGTACCAGATGTTGTAAAGGCAATATAATACAGAGGTCCCCGTCTGGATTTTCGCTCTGTTCTGTGAAATTGCTCTATGACCCCAAATAGCCATGTCTTCTAAGAAAGGTCTAATAAACAGCAAGCCCCAAGTAGGAATGAAGTCAGGGTTGTAAGCTGGCGATACAGAGTTAACCAGCCTAATCTAGCAGTTAATTAATCTAGCAGTTTTCATCGTTTTGAGAAATGGTGGCCCTTGTAAGGGATATTGGTGTTGCTAAACTGTAATCCAGAATCTTGACCCGGCATCACAGAATAACAGGGTAACAGTCAAGCAAAGTAATCAGTGTAAATGAGCATATTTGGATAGTAGGTAAACTTTTTGAACTACACATTTCTCTATCGTATTGTCTTCTTTTAGTAAAGAAGTGTCTTAGGTCCCATGGAAGGATTGACCAAGAATTTATATCCATGTAAGCAGCTGAACCAGGATGTTATGCCCAGAAGGTCTGCTTGTTATTCTCAGGTTTCCCACGAATGCAGAAAGTAATTGTTATAAACCCATCACTGCTATGTTACACATCCCCAGCTCATGTTGCCTTGGCCTGAATGGTCAAAGTAGTACATGTTTTTCACCAGTTTTTGATTCTGAGAACATATGTCTCCTTCATCCTAAACTTCGAGCTTTAAGAATTGTTTATCTTTGCAAGGTAATCTGTTGGAAACATGCTCCTCTTAACTAGAAATTCTCTCTTTTCAGATGCTGTCTTTGCATTTCAATTACGTAACCCAGTGCACAATGGACATGCTCTGTTAATGCAAGACACCCATAAGCAACTTCTAGAGAGGGGCTACCGGCGCCCTGTCCTTCTTCTTCACCCTCTCGGTGGCTGGACAAAGGATGATGACGTTCCTCTAATGTGGCGTATGAAGCAGCATGCCGCAGTGCTGGAGGAAGGCGTCCTGAATCCCGAAACAACAGTGGTGGCCATCTTCCCATCACCCATGATGTATGCTGGACCGACAGAGGTAGACTGCTTTCCAGATTTTCACTGCAGCACTGTTGAAACCACTCTTATTAACACAGCTGGTGTTAACCACAGACTTGTCTATTGATTTTTCTCTGCTCTGTAGGTCTTGCAAACATTAGGAGTGCCTGGAGTACTCTCCTGCTCTGTCAGGGATGCTCCCTAGGGGTGGCCCCCCAGAGGTAGCCTTCCTGGGAAAGGGCAGGCGGGGGCATGCTTCCCCTGCTCTTATTGCAGTACTTGGTCCCAATTGTGGAGAAAGTTCTCTGCACACAGAGGGCTTGGCGAGCTCGGGAAGGTGTGACACTGGTGCCTCTTTTTAACTTCTGGCCATGCTACAGACACAGCTCTGACAACATCTGTCTTATCCCTTTAACCAAGTCCTAAGTTACTCTTCTCAAGGGACAGACTTGGTCTGATTTTTCCTTCTGAATTTTGGAAAGGCCAAAGATATTTTTGTAGGAAGAAAAGTGTGGTATCTTAAAAAAAAAGAGCATTCAGGAGACATTCTTCATTTGTTCTTTTGTGAAGGACTGGAGTTTAATAGACTCAGGAAGTAAAATTGCTTCTTGATGTTGGGTTGGGAAGCTTCTGGAGTTCTACTTAGGGGTCAGAAGGAAAAGGGATATTTTGAGATCTTTTTATAACCATATATAAAGTAGACCTAATTAGGTTTTGCTTCAAGGCAGAGTAAGCTTTCAAAAAATGTTTGTTGAATGAATGACTAAATCAGTGAATGACCTAAAACACAGGGTGTGGGAAATTCTAGCCAGCTTCTTGATGAGTTTAAGATAAAGAATAAATGGCACATTATTAATGCATTCTTTTTCATCCCCACTTTGAAGGGAGATGAATTTACTTAGTCAAATTTATCTAGGAGGCAAATCCTTTTAGAAAGGATTAAATAATTTAGTTGTATAATGACTAAATCAGTGAATGACCTAAAACACAGGGTGTGGGAAATTCTAGCCAGCTTCTTGATGAGTTTAAGATAAAGAATAAACGGCACATTGTTAATGCATTCTTTTTCATCCTCACTTTGAAGGGAGATGAATTTACTTAGTCAAATTTATCTAGGAGGCAAATCCTTTTAGAAAGGATTAAATAATTTAGTTGTATGTGCTCTGTGATGTTTTCCTCCAAAAAAAAAAAAAAAAATCCAAAATTTAAAAGGAAATCCAAACGTGTTTGGCTATTCTTTGAGAACAAACCTAAAACATTTTATTAGAGTTTAGTTGTGGGGTTGTACAGTCTGTTACCTCTTTATCCAAAAAAAAACAAAGACCCCCCCCAAAAAAAAACAACAAAAATAAAACAGGCAAACAAAAAAACTGCAGTCACAACAAGCTGAAATATTAAAATGTATTTGGCTCTTCTCTTGGATCCAGCCAAAATAATGCATTAGAACTTCCACATTAGTAATAGGCCTCATATCCTTCCGTCTTTGTGGGTGTAGAGCGTTTGTAAGAGTTGGGCAGTGATAGCCCTTTGAGTTTCCTAGAGACCACTGTGCCCTTTAGTTTTTACATCTCAAAGAGTTACTAAATTGTTTTGGAAATAAAGTTAATAATTTTGTTATAGTGGTTCTCCAACCTCTCCTTTGGTGCTCTCTTCTTATTCATCATCATCATCATCATTTTAAGGAAATCATTTGTTCTGAAGTTCTCCAGAATTAGGAGATAAATGGCTTTCGATGGGAAATGACCCAAATGAGTTTAAAATCAGTAATGGGCTTATGATTAAAAACTCATTAAGAG
>NW_006441953.1:5795192-5810800 GCF_000325575.1 Pteropus alecto | reverse complement strand
GAACTAATTTTATCTTTCCTATTTAGGGCATATTTTGTCCTCTTTGTGTTCTTATTCTCTAAAAAGGGATGAGATACGACATTTTATTAACTAAACTAAGAACTGCTTTTTAAAAGATGGGAATGAGGGGATAGATAAATAATAAATGCAGCTATAATAAAAGAGAAAATTCATTCTTGAGAGAACATCACAAAGGGTCAAACATGCTGTTTTGTCTACAGTAGAAAGCTTTTTATGTCTTCTGATTTCAGAGCCCATGTGTTTCTTAAGTAGGACTCAAAGGTGAAGGTACCTAAGGTACCTTTGGGGTGCCTGGCATTTTGACTTAGTAGAGTCATCCTCCTTGCACGGCAAAGCTGACTGGTTGTTCACCTGGTTGCAGTAGGCCTCACATTTGACTCCCATTGTTACCCATGAAAGCATGGTCTGGAAAAAACAACACAGACTATTGTCAAGGAGGCCAGGCACGGGTCTGGGCCTGGTTTACCACCAGCAGGTTTATAATCTCAGGTTAGACTCCTCTGGGCTATGTTTAAGTGCCCAGTAAATGGTTGTCCAAGGGATGCACAGGAGGTGGGAGTAAATGTTTGTTAAGGTTCTGTCTAATTATGATCATTTTCTATTTTGTCTTTTCTTTTAACTTCATATTGAAGTATAATATACATCAGAAAAGCACATATTTCATAGGTATATAATTAAATGAATTTTTCCCATTTGAACACAATCATACAACCAGCACCCAATTTTTTTAAAAAAAGATTATCAGCACCCCAGAAATTCATCTTCCTTCCACCTCATATTTGTTACCTGCCTTCTCCCTAATAGTCATCACTATCCTCACCTCTCATATCATAAATCCAGTTTGCTTGGGTTGAGGTTTAGATACTCTGGGAAGCAGACTCTAAGAGCGAGATTAAGGTTCAGGAAGAGAGCCCTTGGGGTCAATATTTGTGGAAGAGAAGAGAACAGGAGGGGGCAGGATTAAGCAGAGGGAGAAGTCGTTCTGTGATTCAGCCTTTGTGGAAGCCTAGTTGATTCTATAAGGAGTTCTGGAAGGACCTTCAGAGGTGTTCCACATTGCACAAGAAATAGGCCTGTATACCCTGTGTTGACCAGTGATTGGCTTCCCAGGGGAGGGGCATGCCTTTGGGCTGCAGCTCTTTTCTAGAGGCCATTTCTAAAGAGGGCAGACAGCTGCTGGGTCAACACAGCACTCCTAGGAGCTGGGAAGGGTGATCCTTCCTTCCTGCGGGGGACCTGGGTGTTGCATCAAAGCATCCAGTCCAGCCTGATCTAACACTTTGTGTAACTAGAACCATATGCTACTCTCTTGTGTCTGGCTTCTTTCACTTTATGTTTGTGAAACTCTCCCTTATTGTGTGTAGTTAGTTGTAGGTTGGTCATTCCCAGTATTGTGTAGTGTTCCACGTGTGATAACTTGTGTGCAGTTTTCAGTTTTTTGCTTTTAAGAATAGTATTGATATGAAGGTTTTAGAGCATGTTATTTTCGTGGACATTTATGTTAGTATATATCTTGGAATAGAATTGCTGGGTCATGGGGTATGCATTTGTTCAGCTTTAGTAGATGCCGTCAGTCAGTTTTCCAGTGAGTGGTACTATTTTATGCTCCCATCAGTTGTGCATTTCCTCACCTATACTTGATTATCTTTTTCAGGTTAGCCATTTTGGTCCTTTAGCCTAGGCTCTTTAGCCAAGCATTTTGTATTACTTTTACTATTTCTTAACCAGCCTCAAAAAGGTTTTCAGTAAACCAGTTTCACTGAAGAGGAAATGAAGACATAGCGAATGAGTTGTACTTATATGCAGTGATTGAAAAATAGAATATAAAAATAGTACATTTTTGTCGTGTTCTTATTGTATTCTTCAGGCAGTATTTCAAGTGCCTTACATGCATTGGCTAACTTAATCCTTAGAATAACACTAAGAGGGTAGGTTACTAGTCTCAATTTACAGATGATGAAACAGAGGCAGAGAGGTTAAACAAACTTGTCCAAAATCACACAATAGTCTATAGATGATCTGGCTCCAGAGCCAGGTACTTAACTCCCACAGGATGTTTTTAATCTTATTAAAACATTTTTAAAAACATATGGTCATATATGTTTTGCAAACAGACCGGAAATAAATTCTTAAAATATGCTGTAGGAGTTCCAAAATAGTGAGGTAGCATGGCCCTAGCTTGCATTCATTAGAGGCGAAATCTCTGGCACAGTGGCCCTCACTTATTTTTTGATTATCATAGGCAAGAGTTGTGGGTTATGATATTCTTTGTCTAATCAGTGCAGACATACCTCGGAGATATGGCAGGTTTGGTTCCAGACCACTGTGATTTAATATCACAAAATGAGTCACATGAATTTTTTTGGTTTTCCAGTGTATATAAAAGTTATGTTTACATTTTACTGCAACTTATTAAGTATTTGATAGCATTATGTCTAAAAAAACCAATGTACGTACCTTAATTAAAAAGTACTTCATTGCTGACAATGCTAACCATCCTCTGGGCCTGCTGGAAAATGGTGCTGGTAGACTTGCTAGCATAGGGTTGTCACAAACCTTCAATTCGTAAAAAAAAATCTGTATAGCACAATAAAGAAAAGTGCAATAAAATGAGATATGCCTATATTCTTGCTTTCTGTATTATGATACCTGCCTCATGGTATTGGTAGTATATGACTGTTGTTGTGAGGAGTGAATAGGATAATGTAAATCATTTAACGCATTGCCTACCTCATGGTCGTCCGTGGTAATTAGTATCAGCTGTCTTAAAAAATAGTAAGATGCTTTGTTTCAAGTTCTCAAGATCCCTAGGATTCTGTCCTCACATCAAGGAAGCTGCGTGCACCTCAAGGATGCCTGTCTGTCAGTGTGAAGTCCCAGGATGTGGGTAATGGCAGAGAGCCTTGCAGGACCTCCTCCTTAACAGACTTCATGTCACAGCATGCATCCTCTGATTTGGAATGTCCTTTGGTGTTCGATTGTACATAAAGCAAATATAAAGACTATGAAAATAAATAATAGACAGTGAAAATAACTACTTTTTGAGTGCCTGCGTGTGCCTGTCATACATTGAACAGATTCTTTGCATGCATTATAACCTCATCCCCACAACAACTCAGTGTGATAGGTTTTGTTGCCATTTACAGAGGAGGTTAGTGAAGCTTGGAGAGGCCAAGTACCTTAATTGTGGTCTGCCAGAGAAAATCAGAGAGGTCAGTAGTTACAGCAGTAAAAGCAGATTTTTTTTTTTTTTTTTTTTTTTAGGAACTATTGCAGATGAGACCTTGGGATAGAACTGGGCTCAGTTCTGAATATGGCATGGACAAGTAGGGGGGGGATTACAGCTAAGAATGGGAGATGGATAACTACTAAGAGGAAACATCAGAAATAACAGTCAAGGGAGACCAGCAGGATTCTTGCTGAAAGCAGACTAGCCTGATCAAATATCACTCAGGAGATAGTGGGGGATGAATAATTGGATCAGGCATGGAGGATCGGGAGTTCTTACTAAGCTGATTTAGCAAGATTTTTGTTACAGCCAGGCAGCACAGGCCCTGCAAGGACGCACACTGTATGTTGAGTCCAAGAGGGCTTCTAAAACCTGTCTGGAGTTAGGTCAAGGAAGGAAGGAGTCTGTGTCCGATCTTACAACCAGTAAGACTCAGAGCTGAGACTCAGGCCTGTCTCACCAATGGCTTGTGTCTTCTTTTCACCAGTGCTGCTTGCTGCCGGGAACCCTCTGAGGGGTCTTTGCCTTGGCGGTCGATGGCAAGGCTAAGAATTTAGGTGCCCCAGGTGCTTACACGGAGCTCCCAGTCTTTCTAGAAGGTATAAAGGTACCTTAAAGTTGCATCTGTCTGTTGATCTCTGTCTGGAGTGTCAATTATAAGCTAAGTGGTTCTTGTTATGAAGAGCAAAAGGCAGTATTTAACTTCCGACTTTTTAAAGGACAAACTTTAGAAATTCTAGGAAACATCCTCATATTTTAAACCATTAAATGTTTTAATGTTTATGACCTGGCATGATTTAAACTCTGAGATTGGCTTATGAAAACTACCTATTTTTTTTCCTCAAGTTTCTCATATATGTGTTTGACTTATTTGGCTTATTCATAGCCTTAAGTGAATATTCTTTTGGTAATAAAAAAACACTCATTTCTGTAGCTTTTCCAATGACATCAGGAAAAAGTCTGCCAGTATTGCTTTTTTGCCAACTATTAATAATAAAATAAAAACAATGACTCTTCCTTTAATCATTTTCTGTAGGTCATTTAGAAAGCATTGGTACCAGATTTTTTTCCCTAGCACAAATGCTCTTCAGAGCAGTGAGCAGCTGTCAAGCCTGCCTGGTTATCAACAGGATGTCCCTGATTTTCTAGTCTGTAAAGATTTAATGGCTTGATCCTAAATTCCATTTTAAGAATTTTTTTTGTGAGGGGAGTTGCAGCGTGTGGAGAGAGAATTGCTTTTGTAATGCTAGAAAGGGTATTATGTATGCACATTTATATTTTTGTGAGGTATCAACTGTAGAAGTTGTGTTTGTCCCTTCTTACAAAATACTAAATCCATTTTTGTAAAGGGCAGGTCATGCTTTCTAGGCCTATTAGAAAGACCTTACTTGAGAATGCTTTCTAAGACCTTTCTTGTGAAAGTAAGATGTATTTTGGAATGTGGATATATACAGTGAACAGCCATGTTTAAAACATTTGAATGAGAATTGCCAGTTGAATTTTGGAGAAAACTCTTTGTTGGAGGTAGGAATTTTTCTTTACCATGAGAGTTATCCATGCAAATAAATGACTCCCTAATAGAGATGGATTCTGAGTAAGAGCAGATGCCCTTAAACAGGGATGGTAGAAATCTATGGTAGTTCACTTTATCTTTGGAGAATATGTTCCAAGACCCCCAGTAAATCCATGAAACCACGATAGTTCCAAGTCCTATATATGTTTTTTCCTATACACACATACCTTAAAGGAAGTGCTTCACTTAAAAGAAGTAACTTATGGCTTCTCTTTGGCATATCTGAATTGCCAGCATCATTACTCTTGTGCTTTGGGGCCATCATTAGTACAATACTTAATTTTGCTTAGTTACTTGAACCCAAACACTGCAATACCAAGACAGTTGATCTGATAACTGAGATGGCTACTAAGTGACTAATGGGCAGGGTGTGTGTATAGTATGGAGATGCTGGATGAAGGGTTGATCCATGTCCTAGGTGGGGCAGAGTGGGAGGGCATGAGGTTTCATCACGATAGTCAAAATGGAGCCCAATTTAAAACTTATGAATTGTTTAAATCTGGAATTTTCCATTTAATATTTTCAGACTGGTCGATCGTGAGTAACTGAAACCGTGGAAAACAAAACTGAATAAGGAGGGACTACTATACTGCCACTGGGATGTCAGTATATTCCTTTAATTAGTCCATGCTTTACACTACTATCTGTCTGGAACAGTAAATAGGATGTTCGTTAGGGTATAAACCTGTTCCTCCCTGTAACACTTGCAAGAGTTCTAACAACCTAAACGGACATTAATTCTTAGATCTGAGCTTAATTATAGGAGCCATACACTCTCAAGTTTTAGTTGTAACCTTGTAACCTTTGACCCTCTTGGAGTCTTTAATAATTTTGTCTTCTCATTTATTCTATTCATGTTTCTGAAGTAGTGCAATATAGGTTCGCAATCTCTTATCCAAAATCTTTAGGGTCATGTATTATTTAATTCTGATGAGTCTGAGACATAAAGAACATTAAAACTTCTGTAGCAGAGAGAATGATTTCTCACACTAAGTGGGATCAGTTAAACCATAAATAACTTCATGTCAGTTTTGATCAGGTTTTGCTACTAAATTAGTTTTAAAAAACTAGGTTTTTGAATTTCAGATGGATATTAACTTTATTTTGTAATCGTTTCACTGTACGTACATATAGTTTCACATCTTAAACTTATAGAACTTTATCTGTCAGTTATATCTCATAAAGCTGGAAATAATTGGATTTCAGATTTTTGGATAAGCAATTTTGGATCAGTACCACAAAAACATTTTAAATCCGTTGACTTATATTGAAAGTAGTTTTTGGGATCTGTGTAGTCTGATATTTTATATACTTTTAGCTTATATGTGTCTTGAGAACTGAAATGACTAATTCAGAGACAGTAGATTTTACTGGTGTTTTAGGATGTTTTTTATATGGGAAGAATGTCTTTTTTTTCTCCTGATTTTTCTATACATTTTTAGCTCAGAATCTGTTCTTGTTTCTTACTGAAGCAACATCGAGTTTTAATATTTTCTGTTAGCCTGGTTTTTCAGGTTTCCCTGTAGTTAGGTAATCTATACCGTTTCTTTCCTGAATGTAGTACTAACTTGTATTTTCTCTCCTGCTCTGATGTCCTATCTTGTTGTAGGGCTTGACACAGTGTAGGCAGCTCAGTAAGAACAGGTGTGCACAGACTTTGGGGTTAGAGAGGCCTAGAAATAATACTGGATCTCCTAGTTGTTCATTTTGCAGTCTTGGACATGTTAATGAAAATTTTCAGGTCTCATTTTTCTTATTTGTAAAGCAAGAATAATGACTGTCTTATCAATTTGCTATAAACGTTAAATGAGATAATATTTATAAAACACTTTGTACAGTGACTGGCATGTTAAGAAGAGTTCAGTAATTGGTACTTATTTTTCTCTTTACTCATCCTGGTAAAGGACTTCCTGAATGTTTTCTAACGCCTTACCACCATGTTGGCCTTTCTTTGGTTCCTTAAAATAGTGATCAGTGAGAGGATGGAGAGGAGGAAGAAATTCGAGCACTTATGGCTTTCATCAGAAACAAATTTTGGGGGTGCTTGGTGGGAGACCAGAGCAAGAGGGGAGGCTGGGCCATCGTGGATTTACTCTCCACCCCCTGCACCCCTTCTCTGCCAGGCTGGGCTAAGCAAGTGCAAGAGAATTTGAGAGAATAAAATTAGTTTGGTTGCTGATGGTTCTGAACAGATACATCTCTTACATTTGAGTTGTGCCATTTTGAAGACATATTCTTTCAAGGTAAAGGAAATCTTTGGGAAAGTCTGTATTTTGTGTATCAAGCCTCAGTTTCTTGATTGGCAGAATGAAGGATTTGGATTCCACAATCTAAAACTGCTTTTCAACTCTTAAGATTGTATAATGAGAGTAAACGTATAAGGTGTGTCTAATTCTCCTTTACAAACTGGATAATGAAACATTTAAGTAGATTTCATAATTTTCGCATTGCAAATCAGAAATGTGACCCTTGAGAGGATCGAATACTGTTCACTGCACTGCCTGTGCAGGGTCTTAGAAGTTGGTATAACCCTTAGGAATACTAGTTGTATAAAGAAGATTGAAAGCCGTTATTACCCAGATTCCACATGTCGGGAAGGATGAGCCTCCTCTTTCCTTTGTCTCTAGCTTTTCCCAGTTAGTGCTACTTCTCAGAAATTAGGCACGCTATTATGATTTGGGAATTTTAAGAAAATAGACTAATATTAGAGTGATGTGATAATATAAAGAAGAAGGGGGGTATTTTAACATGGAATTCATGAAATGAATGAAAGTTGATTTTTGTATTCAACAAAAATAGGTAATGGATATGACTTTTTAAAGAAATTTAGTAGTGTTAAAATAAGTACATTTTTGATAGTTTGGAAAAGAAAATTTGCACATCTATGTAAAAAAAAAAAAAAAAGTCTCTGTGCCTGAAGTTCGTTTATGAACCTGTTGAGTATATGAGTTTTGCCTTATAGAATAAAATTTATTACATTTAAAACAGATTTCGATGTGAATATATAAAGAAATATGTCACTTAAGTTGGACTTAAACATTGTTCTATTCATCTTCAGTATTTTTAATTAAGAAAAAGTGAAAATACATACTAATTTGATACAATTTTCAAACCTTAATTGCAGGTGAAATGAGATAATTGTTGAATCTCAGTGTTAGGTAGCATTTGGCATTTGTACTTAGTCCTCTTGTCATTTCCTGCCCCCACCTCTTTTTTTTTTCCCCCTCAAGAAAGGCAGTGTGGAATTCTGTGCTACACAGTGACTCAGGCCCACTGCCTGGGCTTTCATCATTATTTCTGGAGTGTAAACCCTCCCTGCTGTGCTGGGATCCCTTTTGGTCTTTTGGAATTCAGACTCCTCAATGAGATCTCTCCTTTGTTTTGAGTTGCATGCTTGTGCTGCCATTTCACTCATAACATTGAATTCACAATTGAGTGAGCAATTTCCCAAGAACCAGCTATGTAAAACATGCATGACTGTGATAGAGATCAAAGCCTAAAACCTTTATTTCATTTTCTTCCAACATGTCTATTATGTATTTTGCATTGTTTTATAAAACTTCTTCTTAAACTTTCTATATGTAAATTTAAATATCGATCCTCATTTTTTAATCACTGCACAGATATCTAGTGTTAATGAACTTAATTTAATCAGCACCCACACCCCACTTGAAGGATCTTTGGGTTGTTTCTGTTTTCTGTTATGAACAATGCTGTGTGATGAATCTTGATTCATTTTTGCATACTTTTCTCAAGATTACTTCTGGAATTGGAATTGCTTAGGTTTTTGACATGTTGTCAACATGCTTTTCAGAAATTTTATACCAGTTTTCATTCACATAAGCAGAGTAAAATAGTATAATATTCAAGCAGGTGATCACCGTGTACTTAAATGTTTGCTTCATCACTGAATTTGAAACTCTGGAGCCCATCACAGGTCTTTGTGACTGACGTGATACATAGACAAGCATATTTATTGAGTCAGGTTTTTTCTCTGCGATCCTATGATTTTAGTCCTAGAAATACCACAGTTTCCAGAAAATTCAACATTATATTATTTTGGGTGATATGAATATGTTAACGTTTTATTATGTAAATTAATGATTGTTACATAAATTTTTAGTTTCATGATCTCAGAATATAGATTTTTCTTTCAATATGGTTGAGTTACTCCCAGTATATTAAATTTTTGTTAGTGCTTTGAGTATTTTTAAAATGTTAACCCACTGGTCACTTCTGATTGTTTTTTTTTCTCGTTTCTTTTAATTTGACTAACAAAAGCAGTTTCTAGAATGTTGGAAGAATGTAGAAGAAAATAGTCATTTTCCTTCCACCTGTCTCCTTACTTAGTCTAGTTTTGAATGCAGCTTTGGACTAAAGAAGTCATTGATTTCAGATGCCAGATGAAGATCTTCTTGCCTTTTGTCTAATGGCAAAAAGAGAATAATTTTAGTGGAAGTATCTTTCTCTTTAATTCTTTATTTTGGTTTATATTACGATATATCCAAATGAGTGAATATCAGCAAATATGTACCATATTAATGCTTGGGGTTAAAATATAGTCTACAGGTCTTTTTTTTCTTCTCAAGTTTTTCACTTTCTGTTTGTTAATTTTTTTAGGAAGTGTACTGTCTTTTTCAGACAATGAGTACGTTTCTTTAGTTAAGAAAAACGAATGTGTTTCTTTAGTTAAGAAACTAACTTGCAGAATTCTGTTCTGTTAAAGAGGTATAATTATATTTTAGTTAAAGACTAAATATAAAAGGGAAGAAGAAAAATAAAACATTTTAAGAAAAACTTTACAAATATATTCAGTGTTGTGGAAATCTTAGATCTTATGAATATTTTTGTACGGGTTATTCATCCTTTAATTTTCTTCCAGCTTGTGTAATGAATACAAAATCTTGTGGTTTGTGTAATTTGAAACACATTTAAGCAGTGTGAGGTAGGAACCCTATGAACTAGAATAGGTCAAATTTGAGCTACATTTTAAGAAATGTCTTTTCTTTTTAAGGTTTATTTTAAATGGTGCATAGATACCATATCTACTTAATTTTGTTAGGAAATAGAAACCTTAGTTAAGTTTCCCACCATTTACTTTGAAAAAGTAAAACATGGAAGTTTAAATTAATACCGCTTTCTAAATCAATCTTACACGGACCTCAGATGCACAGAATTAGATTAATTAGACTCTGTAGTCCATGGTACACTGTCATCATTGGTCCATGAGTTGCTCTTTTAAATTTTGATTGTTTATATATTTATTAATTTTGAAAATTATTGGGTGAACATCTGTGAATTGGCCCCTGACCTGGAAAGTATAACTTGTATCTCTCAGGTTCTACAATTCCCATCTAGAACTGGAAGTACTTAGGTTTTTGACATATTATCAACCTGCAGAAATTTTTATACCAGTTTTCATTCACCTAGGCAGAGTTAGATGAGTTAGATAGTATAATACTTAAACACATGATCATTGTGCACTTAAATGTCTGCTTTTTCACTGACTTTGAATCTGTGGATCCCATGAAAGGTCACTGTGACTGACATGATGAACAGAGAAGTGTATTTATTGAGCCAGATTCTTTCTCTGTGATCCTATATCTTTAAGTCCTAGAAATGTCATACTTTTCAAAATAACTCTCCTGCCGTTCTCCTCCCCCCACCAGATAATCCACAGTCTTGAATTTTGTATTTTTTTATTTCCTTATATTTACACACATATATACACATATTTTCATCACATGTGTATATGCTTACATGATATATTGTTTAGCTTGTTTTCCAACTTAATAAAAGGGCATAATAATTTATATAGGTTTTGGGGACTTGGCTTCTATTTCTATGTTACTGCACTTATGGGTACATGTATGTTACTAAGATTTTTCCATGTCATTGTGTATGTAGCTATGGTTCATTTCACATAGATGACATATTGTTTCATTATGAGAGTATACTATTATTCATCTATAGTTTCCCATTGTTGAATGTTTATGTTTTCTTTTTTTGTTGCATGTGTCCTGTTTTTGTTTTATGTTATTTTTTGCTATTGTGAATGGTGCTACTGTAATATTTTGGTGCTTGTCTTATGCATGTGTGCAGAAGCTTCTCCTCCAGGTGGAATTTCTAGGTCCACTGGAATACAGATATCTAACTTTAGATAGTCATGCAAAATATTTTCAAAAATGGTTTTACCAATTGACGTTCTCATACTCTCAGTAATATATAAGAAAGCCAAATAATTCACAAGTTCTTCGACTGGTGTAACTTCTTTGGGATGTGATTTGATAAATCGTAGCTGAAATCTTAAAACTGCATGTCTTTTGGCCCATCTCTCTCTTCTTAAGGAAATGATCAGATCTCTTAATGTCTTTACATCTCAGTCCCCAGTTTTCCTTTCCTCTGTATACTGTCCCTGTCGTGGTCTCATTCAATTTCCTTTTTCAGACACCTTATCTATGCTGTTGATACTCAGATAGCTGTCTCTAATTCACACCTCTTTTCTGAACTCCAAACCCATATATCCAACTTGATGTCTAACACATAGCTCAAAATTAAAGTGTCTAAAATGTTAATTGCCTCATTTTCATTTTACCCGCTCCAAATCAGTTTCACCCTTAGCTTCCCTCTTCTCAGTTGATTGTGATTCCTTCAGAAACCTTGAAATCGTCATTGACTCCTCTTTTCCCCTCATGACCCGTGCCTGGTCTGTCTACAAAAGTGCTGTTCCTTCCACTTTCAAAATATGTTTGGACTTCTGCTTTTGGTCAGGATAGAGTAATGGATACTGGGCTTGCCCTCTGGCTGAAAACTATAAAGTATGTGAAACACCTGTTTGAAAGCTTTAGCAAACAGGCAGTGCAGGAATATAATCCCTGAGAGATGGGAAGCACACACAGTGAACCCTGTGTTTATGCTGGTTTTGTGCCTGGGGACAATTTCCTGACCGCAGCACAGACCGTGGGAATCCAAGTCAAACACGGTGGTCCTGCTGAGCTGAGGAGGCAGAGATCGGATTCTGGGACTGCTGGAGCAGCTGAGACCTGCAGAGTACTTTCCAGAATGGAGGAGGCAGCACAGAGCTGAGGCATCAGAAGACTGTGAGGCTATTCCCCGTGGTTCCTTGGACTGCATTTGTGCAGAGCAGCAAGACTCTGCAAGGCCTGATGGAGAGTGGCTGCAGTAATTTAGAGTGGAATGAGGGTACTAGAGATTGAGTTACACAGTGTTGGAAGATGACATTCCAGCACAACTCAAATGGAAAGACCTTGTTAACACCCAAGCATTGAATTGAGACACCACGCCTTGGGAGTAGAGACCACCCTTTATGATACTCTAACAGTGTATTGTTGGTCTGGGTCCAGTCGGGAGGTGGAAATCACACAGAATTGGAATAGGGGAAGTTTAAATAATTATTAAACTTTACTAGGGGAGTAACTATAAAAATGTAAAGTGAGCTCTAAAGGGTACCCTAGCACTGAGGGAGATTGCCAAAGGAAGGACAAACTTGTAAAAGGGACCTCCTCCCTAAAGGTGGGCTTCAGATCTCATTAAAAACTTATGGTTTCATTCCAGTGGAAAATCAGTGGATTGTCTGGACCACAACTGGTTCACAGAAGCCAGAAAGCAGGAACCAACCCTCTGGCGTACAGGCCAGCCGAGGCTGATAAACGGGTGCCAAGTGGATCAGGGCGTTGGGAGCCCACTTGCTGCCAGAGTGTGATACCTGTGTTGAGAGGGATGCAGAAAACAGCCCCTTGGGGGGCAGGTGAGCCCAGGCTGGTGGATGGGGAACAGAAAGGAGTCAGGGAGCTCTGCTGGTGGGAGGCTTGGGGTGCACCAGTGTCTGCGTTAGGAGGGCTGCAGCGAGGTGGTCACTGGGTTCAGGCTTGGGCTTTGAGGTTGTGAAGGATTATGCTGTTTGGGCTTGCTCATGGAACAGAATGCCACCAGATGTCCCCATACACAGGCACCACTGACACCCCCTTCCTCCTACAGTGAACTTATGATGTCCTTCACTGATAAAACTTAACATTGTGCTCACTGTAAAACATCTGAGCTTCCTTAAATATTAAAGTGTTCAATCCAAGTGGGCTTTGAGGTTGTGAAGGATTATGCTGTTTGGGCTTGCTCATGGAACAGAATGCCACCAGATGTCCCCATACACAGGCACCACTGACACCCCCTTCCTCCTACAGTGAACTTATGATGTCCTTCACTGATAAAACTTAACATTGTGCTCACTGTAAAACATCTGAGCTTCCTTAAATATTAAAGTGTTCAATCCATTATCTCCAAGCATGTACTGAAGGGCAAATTTGGAGTTGAGAGGCAATAGATTGATAATTGGCACAAAAAGCTAGAGTGAGCTTGCTCAACAAGGCTTAAAACCAAGCCTCAAAAAATGAGGAGAGATGCCAGTACACATATGCCTGCTAGAATGAAGCTCTTATCGCTTTAAAGGAAAACAGCACATTTCAGACTCCGTTAAAACCAATTATTCACAGGTCCAGCATACAGTAACAAATTGCCGGACATAGGAAGAAGCAGGAGAATGTAATTTATAATCCAGAAGAAAAATTGTCACTGAAAACATATCTTGAGATGACACTGATATTAGAATTAGCAAATAAGACCATTAAAGCTTTTTAAAGGAAAATGCGGTCTTATGGATGAGGAATCTCAGAAAAAATGGAAAATATAAAAAAATCAAATGGAAATTCAAAGACTAAAAAAGTATAGTATCTGAAATGAAAACATTTATTGGACGGACTTAAAAACAGACTAGAGTTGGCAGATCAATGGAAAGTCAGATCAATGGAAATTTTTTTCAAAAAAAAAATAGATGAGGAAAATGAGCAGAGCCTCAGTGACTTATTAACAATATCGAGTCATCTAACATATGTATAATTGGAGTTCTGGAAAAAATGATGGCCTAAAGTCTCCAGAAATTGGTGAAAAACGTCGATTTAGAAATTCAAGAAGTCTAGTGAATCTTAGAAAAAATGAATTCAAAGAAAACCACATTTAGGCACTTAGTAGTCAGTCTTTTGAAAACTAATGGTATGACGAGGAACCTTAAAAGCAGTGTGATGGGGAGAGAGAGTGGAAGAGGGTACCATAGGGAAATGATAGGAGTGATGGCTGACTTCTCAGGAGCAATGTGAACTAGAAACAATGGATTAACATCGTTAAGAAATAAAGTAAAAATAAGCCTGTGTATCCAGAATTATGTGTTAAAGCAAAAATAAAGGTGAAGTAAATACATTTCAGATAAACTAGAGTTGAGAATTTTATTCGAGTGGAAATGGTTTTCAGAAATCTGCCAGTAACTTCCTCAGAGGCTCCATTATTTGCTCAGGTGAGCACACTATACAGCTGTATGGCAAAGACTGAGAAAGCGAGGACTTGGCATTTTCTTCCTCTAGTGAGGCTTCTGTCATCAAGGAATAGATCAGGGCATAGAGAAATCAGCAGTATTTGCCATATATGTATTAAATTTACAATCAGAAAAAAGTGTCAAAGCTCGTTGTTATTTTATATATAAATGCAAATAAAGCAGATAATAAATCATTTGTTATTAGCTTGGCCATTTGCTGATTTTTAGAAGGCTTTATAGAAAACCTTGAGACATCACCTTGTATTCCTTCAGTATGTATTCAGTATTCCAGACAGTATGCTAACCCTGGGCATAAAAAGATAAATAATACATCTTGACCTCAGCCTGCTGGAGAGATAAACAGGCAGCTCTTACTGGTTTTTAGTGATATCTTCTAGGCAGCGTGTCATCTTTTTCATAGAGCGAATGAATTTTCTTTAGAAACACTGGTTAGAAACAATTCAACTGGGGTTGTCAGGCAATATTTCACAGAATAATACTAACAGCAGCAATGTTTGTGACTGCCTCTTATTGAGGGCCAGGTTTAAATCTCCCACCAATCTTATGTGTTAAGCATTATCCTTCTCATTTTTATAAATTGGAAAACCAAGGCTTATACAAGGAAATTGCCCAAGGGCATTCAATTAGTAAGGGAAAAAGTCAGGATTCCAATCTAGGACAGCCTGGCTCCAAAGCCTGAGTGCTTAACCAGATACAGCGATGGCTCTAGACAGACTTACATTCTCTTGATTAAAGGATGTTTCCTTTTCAATACGTTATGAATTAACTCACACCAGGTATTCTTGGAAGAGTTACATGTGTTTTGCTTATTCACGTCTGTTACAGTTTTAAAAGAATACTTATAGGGAAACCATTCACTAAAATGTAAATAACAATAATTCAGGTCGCCTTCAGGAGGATGTCGACTTCATGTTTGGTGCGTTTACCTTTGATTTACTTGAAAAATTTACAGGGAATTTTTCAAGACAAAATTAGAACTGGCCACGGCCACCAACATGCTTTGTGACTCTAAAAGGTGCTAGTTTTTCTGGGCTTCAGTTTCCTCTCGTTTTAAAAAGGTGAATGGGTTTGGATTAAATGATCTGAGCTTCCTTAAATATTAAAATTAAGCCATACTTTCCCAGTTTATGGACTGTTTGATACTCGAATGATTTAAACCTCTGGACGTAAATACTTAATGAACAAAGCAAATTCACCTAAATTCAGAGAACTTAGACTGCTCTTTTAATTTAACTCTGTTTAAGCAGCAGTTAATTTGCATGAGGCAGAGAAGATTTTCTGTTTAAGCAGAGTTGCATATTGGTTAATTGATGATAAAATTCTGACCCCTTGATAAAAATTCTGAGTCTGAACAAACAAAGGTCTTCTGTGTGAATACTGTGGAG
>NW_006441953.1:5782979-5795124 GCF_000325575.1 Pteropus alecto | reverse complement strand
CATGTTTGGGGAACAAAGGTCTGTTAGCATCATGCTTTGCCATTTTGTTCATACAGAACTATTGCCGTTCAATGCAAGCAGTAGTAATGCTATAGTAGAAAAAGATGTAGTTCTAGGCCCTTGGCATCCTCTATGCAGCTGGCAAATGGAGAAGGAGAACTAAAATGGGACTCAGGAGGCTTCTTAATGGTCCACGTTTGGAAGTGACACACATCACTTTGGCTCTCATTCCTTTGGCTAGAACTCAGCCACATGGCCACACTGCAAGGCTGGGAATTGTATTAAACTGTGTGCTCAGAGAGAAGGATAGTACGAGGTATATAGAGACAGAGGTATATGGAAAACTGAGTGGGAAAAAAGTCAAGCAATTATTAACTCTAGGAAAAACAGACAGTTGTACAAGGAAGGTGATAAAGATAGTAACAATAGCTGACATTTATTGTGTACTTTAAACAAGGTGCTGTTCTGAGTCCTTACATGTTTCATATATTAATTTTCTTAAAACTTCTATAAGCTAAATACCATAATAATCCCCATTTTACAGATGAATGTTGATTTTACCAAAAATGTAGTTTTCACTGTATTTATTGGATAAATGGGATAGGGAATGAGGTGAGTGGAATAAGAGCCAAAAATCATCTTTTATTGTGGGAAATGTAAATAATGTGGAAATAACATCTGTATTATATAATACTTAAAATGAAAGTCAAGACACGGCAGTATATGCCTAACATTTGGAAGTATAGAGATAAATATCAGTAGAAACAGCTGAAAAAACAGACTCCTCAGGGTGACCAATACAATTGTGGGGTATGAGATTACCCTCATGCTATTGCACTTTCTAAACTATATTGATAAATGTATATGTACCTCGTATAAGAGAAACTGTCAAGAGAGATAAAATGAAAATGATGTATGGTGTTTATTATGTATATCTTATTTTCATGTGGAACAGAGTTTTGTAAAAATCACTAAATAATGGAAACTAGCACTGAAAGGGAGCTAAAACCAGATTTCTAGGCCTGGGTTTGCTTCACACTTTATTGCCCACGTCATTTAACTTTTGGGTAAATTTTCTTCATTTTAATGAAAATGATCTCTTACTTTAATTACTAGAGTTCCACAACTAGGGGTTAGACCAACTTTTGTTTTTAAATGATAAGTCTTAATGTGAAAATATAGTTTTCAAAGATAGTTTTGGATGCAGCATGGCTTTTCGCAATCATACCTTGTTTAATTCTTACCTAGTGTCTTGAGTTGTGGTTACTTAGCTACATGATTTTCTCAGTTCCATTTTATATAAGCATTCATATAATTTAAATGATTTTCATCCAGTGTTTTTTTTTAATCTACTAAAGTATAACATAGAAAAGTGTATAAATCACAGCGTACATACAGCTCAGTGAAGTTTTACAGTGAGCACTCTGGTTATCAGTATCCAGCTCCTGGATTAAGAAACATTAAGAACATTACCGGGAACTTCCTAGGACTGACATCAGAGTGGATTAGGTACTAGCTCTTATTTCTAAAATCGGTCAAAGGGTATAATCTTTCAGTTATAAGATGGATAAATTCTGAGGATCTAACGTACAGCATGGTGACTATAGTTAATAATAGTGCGCTGTGAACTTGAAATTTGCTAAGCGACTACATCTTAAGCGTTCTCACCACACACGGAAGGGTAACTATGGGAGGGAATGGATGTGTCAATTTGGGTGTAGTAAATATTTTGCAGCGTATATGTATATCAAGTCATGTTGTATACTTTAAACATATGCCATATTTTGACACTTATCCTCAATAAAGCTGAAAAAAAAAAAATTACCATTACCAGTAGCTTCCATCAGAAGATCAACTACTAGCCTGACTTCTAACCTCATAGGTTAGATTTTGAACTACATATAAATGACATCTAGTAGTGCATGTAAACACATATGCGTTCACATATCTCTTGTAAGTATAAAATATAAATACATACACATAAACACTTGTACCCATTTATACTTCTAATTTTTTTGGAGTTAGGGGTTGCCATTTCTGATACTGGCTTCCTGATGTGATACATTTAAATTTGTTGAGATTTCCTACTGATTGACATTGATTATATAAGAAGTATACACATTTATTATTCATTTATTACTTGTGAGTACTGGTCATAAAAGCATAATTATCTAATATGAAAACTTTTATCCCAGGTCCAGTGGCATTGCAGAGCACGGATGGTTGCAGGAGCCAACTTTTACATTGTCGGACGAGACCCCGCTGGCATGCCTCATCCAGAAACAGGGAAGGACCTGTATGAGCCAACTCACGGTGCCAAAGTGCTGACAATGGCCCCTGGCCTAATCACTTTGGAAATAGTTCCCTTTCGAGTTGCAGCTTACAACAAAAAGAAGAAGCATATGGACTACTATGACTCTGAACAGTAAGTTTTATGTTCTCTGCACAGATCTGTAAAATACCTTGTGCCCTAAGCAGCTCCCAGGGCCTTAACGTACTGTCTCATCTTTACAACACCTTTACTGATGACAAGCTTTGTTGTACCCATTTCAGAGAAAGGCAAACCAAGGAAACTAATTTCTCAGTATTCCAGAATTTAGAAATAAAATTGAATCTGGTTTCAAGAATTTTGTTGTGAACTATTTAAGGGTAGTATTGACATTTCTATGTCTGCCATACCTACTGAATCTTACTGACCATGTGGAAGTGGTCCAAGGACTTGGTGATGATTACTCTGGTAAGCCCAGGACATCTGTGTAGTCAGAGAGGATTTAACATTCTTGCAACCACTATGTGATGCAGGTATTGATCTAATTGCTTTACTAGTATTAATTATTTCTGACAACGGTCTTGTGGGGTAGGTGCTGTTGTTGTCCCCATTTTATGATTAGTAGTATGCTAAAGCATGCAAAAGTCAAATGATTCTGTAAGGCCACAGAGCCAGTAAATGTCAGCCCAGAAGTTGAACCCAAGCCACTATGGCTCCAGAGCCGGCGCTCCTGACCATTCACAGTGCAACCTCCTTCTTCAGAGATCTTAGGAGGAGCAAACACTAACAGGCTTTTAGTACAAATTATTGGTAGTATTGAACATGGATTTATGTCCCTTTTGATGAAATTGTATTTCTGTCTGTAGATGATATCAATAGGTAATACTTATTGGTAGTATTGAACATGGATTTATGTCCCTTTGATGAAATTGTATTAATTTCTGTCTGTAGATGATATCAATAGGTAATATACTCTGTAAATTTAGAGTGTCAGTTTGAGGCTCTAGAATCAGAAGTTGTAGGTTCTAGCCCAACCTTGCTGTGCAGCTGGAGAATCCTGCGTGACCTCTGGCCTTATTTCCTTATCTCTAGAATAATGGCTGTGGACAAGGTGATACCCTCCCAGCTCAAAAGCTATAGTTCTTCCCATGATCTATAGCACCTAGTTATTTTTATTACTTAGTAGGTACTTATATATATGAGCTATTTTCTTATTGATGGTTATTTAGTTTCCCTGCTTCTTTTTTTTTTCCATTCATGCTCAGCAAATAGAACAAATAAGTATTTTTTATTTATGCTTTGTCAGTGTCACCTCTACTAACAGGTACTAATTGAAATTGACCATGGTCTGATAACCTTTAATCTAAGAACTCTCATTCTTTTTTTCTATGATGGTGCTTTACAATTGACTCCGTTTAGAAATGATCTTGATCCTGACCCTGTGTCTTCATTTGGTGTGGTCCATTTTATAACACTGGGGACAGGAAAGAAAAATAAACCTTTTTTTAAAAAAACATTCTTTTGTTTCTAAAAGGAACATGAAGTTTAGTGTCACATAATTTCTTCAAGATAAATGATAAAGATAGACTGGATAAAGAAAGACTGTTATCAGTGGAGTCAGGGGAATTTGTTGGCTTTTTATTTGATGATGTAAATCATTCTGGAGAACATGCACAATTGCAGGCTTTTCTGAGTGATGAAGTGTAGCTAAAATCCCAGAAAATCTTGAGTCAATGAACAGAAAAGACTTATGTAACTGATGTGGGCAAGCGTAAAATAACTAAGTCTTCCCTATGACTTAGGTGTGGAATTCAAGACTTGAGCAGTTCTAGACTTTTATTTTCTGAATATCTGAAATGTGACCCAGATTCCAGTATCGTTCTGAACCACACAATGAGAAGAATTTACAATGAACCAGAACACTTTTACCCTTGTACAGAATCAGAGTTTGCCAACACCTAGAAATAGTTCTAAATCGTGGCATGTTTAATGTTGTTTTGGCCTAAAAATATGTATGTATGTGTGTGCGTATATCTGCATACATGCATACATACATATATACACATGAACACTATGATTTCTCAGTCTTAAATAATGCACCTATAAAAATCATGTGGCAAGAGTTATAAATAGACCATTTCTACTAAAAGTGCCTTAGAAGCTTTAAAAAAAGAATTTTGAGAAAAATAAGAGCAATTGTAGTAGACCTCGAACTATATTACCACAAAAGGTGATTGAAAATGAAAATATAAATTAAATATTAAGGAAAGTAAAAAAGTTTTGAATGCACTTCTGTCCTTTTGTGGTTAAAATTATATAGGGTCACCATCAGAGGTTCTAACTTAACAGTAGTGAATCCTTATCCACATTTTCTCTTTCCATGGTTTTAGTTACCTGCTGTCAACTGTGATCTGAAAATATTAAATGGAAAATTCCAGAAATAAACAATTCAGAAGTTTTAAATTGCATGCCATTCTGAGTATCATGGTGAAATCTCGTCCTGTCTGGCCTGGGATGTGAATCATCCCTTTGTCCAGCATGACTATGCTGTAAATGCTCTCTCTCTGTTAGTCACTTAGTAGCTGTCTCAGTTATCAGACTGACTGTTGTGGTATCACAGTCCTTGTGTTCAAGTAACCCTTATTTTACTAAATAATGGCCCCAACGCACAAGATTAGTGATGCTGGCAATTCTGTTGTGTCGAAGAGAAGCCATAAACGGCTTCCTTTGAGTGAAAAGGGGAGAACAATACAATATATAGTTTGAGAAAGAGACCACATTCACATAACTTTTATTACAGTATATTGTTATGTGTCCTATTTTATCATGAGTTGTTGTTAATCTCTTACCGAGTAATTTATAAGTTAAATTTTATCATAGATATATATGTATAGGAAAAACAATTTGATATTATCCGTGGTTTCAAGCATCCACTGGGGGTCTTGGAATATATTCCCCTTGGATAAGGGGAGACTCCTGCACTTAGTCTGGGGACAGGCCTACACATCAGCAATTTGTTTGAAAGCTCCCCAGCCGAGAACCCTGAGGAGGGTAGCATCGCCTTTCTTCATTTATAAAACATATAGTGTCAGAGATGGAATGCTGGCCTGGGCTGCTCTTTGCTTCTCACCCAGCATGCAGTTTCTTTAATTCTGTACAAGACGTTATGAACATAATTTGTTTTGAAAGTAATGATAAGTCACTTATAGAGTGAGGAGAGAAAAATAGAATCATTCAGCTAGCGGCTAAATACTTAAAACTTAGGTGAATTTTCATTTTGATGAGTTAAGGAGACAAAATCAGTTAGAACTTTTCTGTTACATGTCCTTGTGCCGATATGTTTCGTTGCTGTGGCTTCTTCACATGATCAGCTGATTTAATCACACGCAGGACCCTAGAACTCAGCTGTGTATAGTTAGTTGACTGGGAGGCCCTTGATAACTTTCATGTTTTGTTAAATCTGTGTAATATTGCTTTAAGTCTCTCTTTTAATCATTCAAAAGCTAAATAATTACATCAGTTCTCATAAGATTTTCCAATGATGAATTCTATATTAGTTGCATGAGTGGCTCATTTTCTTGGAATTTTTTTGAGTTACCGAATCTTAATAAATTGTAACTTGGGAAGCTTTAAAGCTGCTTTAGTTTTTAAATTTTTTATATTGTGTTCAAATACAATTAAGTTGATGGGAATATGTCGGAAAGTGATTAAAATTTTGTGGAAAAGCAATAGTCTTTGATGTAGTGAGAAAACAGTTATTAATTATGTACATATGAGGTTGTCTTATGTTTGATTAATGGACATTATTCAATGCCAACTTTTATGTAATTAATAATTTATAGCTTTTGATTTCACTAAATACCAGTGTAAGACAAGGCTTAGAGAGAAAAAACAAACTTCATGAAGATTTCAGGCAAGATATTATTGATAGGAATTATGATAAAAATCATCTGTTTGTACTTATGAAGTTAAGTAAATTCATATTATAATAGTGACTCAACTTTTTTAGGACTCAAGTAGTTTTAGGGCTACAAGATTAAAGCCTGTTCAGATATTACAAACAAATCTTTAGAGATAATTCTTTTATTTTTGTAATTTTTTTCTCCTTTATGCAATAAATCTTTGTATTTGGGTAAATGTGAAATTATGGCTCAGATTTTTGAAATAGCAACTAACAAAAGGAGAGCACACATGAGTAAGAGTGCCTTGTGGAAATGGGTAAATAAAAGGGACAGGCGGATGGAAATGTTTGTTGTCCAGTTATTTCTACATTGTCAATAGAGTCTTTCATATTTTTTAATGCTGGAGTGTATCTTATATTATGTACTATTAGTGTCATTTTTTAAAATAACATTCTAATCATAGGCTTCCTTCAAGGCCTTTTTACATATTCTTCCCTTTTTTTTTTATATACTTTCCACAGTAGAGCTCATCTATTCTCGTGGTTTCTGTGCGGCGACTTTTAAAGCTATATATATACTTCAATGTTTCCAAGTTGCTAATTGCGTTAGCTTTCTATTACGGTGTAACACATTACTACAAATTTAGCGGCTTAAAACAGTATTCATTTATTACCTTACAGTTCTTTAGGTCAGAAGTCTGGGTGGGCTAGACTGGATTTTGGCCAGGCTGGGCTCTTATCTGAAGGTTCTGGAAAGAATCCCCTTTCAGGATGACCTTTGTTGGCAGAATTCCGTTCTTTATGGTTGGAGGTCTGAGGTTCTCGCTCCTTACTGACTGTTGGCTGAGGATTCTCTCTGCTCCTGGAAGCCACTCTTAGGTCCTTACTTGCGTGCTCCTGCATCTCAGTAATAGAACCTCCCTCATGGTGAATCTGTATTATGCTTCGAATCTCCCTGACTTCCCTTTCTGCTATCAGCTAAGAAAACTCTTTGCTTTTAAAGGGCTCAAGTAATATGGCCAGACCCACTAAGATAATTTAACTATTAATGGTTAATAGGTTAGTAACTAATTGCATCTGCAAAATCCTTTTACTATATGATGACATATTATGTGGTAGTAACACCACAGAGTGAAGGTCATGAGGCCATCTTAGCATTCTGTCGGCACCACTAATGGCATTTGTTTACATTCTTGATATTACTTAAAATGCCTAGAACTGACTTTACTTTTTCCTGTGTCTATCTTCAAATCCTACATTTTCTTGGTTACTTGTTCTTTCCATTATATTGACTCTTCAAGTCCTTTATTTTTGCACCTCACTCTTCATATCCAAGTCTTGTCATTTTGACCACTGAAATATTTCTTGTATGAATTCTTTTCTTTCCCTTTCTTGCCATGTAGTCTTTTCACTACACAAGTATTTCTGTTCGAGTTCTGGGGACCTTTCTTTTCCATTATTTCATAAAATGCTTTGTTTTTATTATTTTTGACATTTCTGAAAACTTGTAGAAGTTTTGACTGTAATTGTGTGAATTTACTGTCTCGATCTGTGTAGATTTACTTCATGACCGTTAATAGATAAGATCTAATTTAAAATCTATTGTAGTTTTTAAAATCTATTCTTTGTTTTACTATACATTTTAAATCATAATTAGGGATATACTAGTATGTATATTTTTGAAAATCAAATTATAATATTTTATGTAACTATCTTGTTTTAAAGTCAATAGGTTATATTGAAATTAAAACAAAACTTTCTGACATTGCTATGCTTTATCCATTTGTTAACTATTTATCGAGTCTTTACAATGTACATGCAATTGCTAGGTGTGGGCACAGTAGTTGGAAATAGGCAGATATTATTTTTACCCTCACGAGACTTCTAAAGAAGACAGGCAATAAGCCACTAACAAAACAGTTGATTTGATTAAGTGCTTTGCAGAAGACTTGCAGGAAGCTCTGCTAGCACTTGTCTGACCAAATCTGGGTTATCAGGGATGGGTTCCTGGAGCAAGTGACATTTGGGCTGAGCTCCAGAAGATGAGTAGGCTTTCCCTTGGTAAAGGAGGTAATAGCATTCTAGACAGAGGGGTAATAGGTGCAAAGGTCCTGAGGTGAAATGACTCATGGAGGGTTTGGGAAGAATGCCTGGGTGGAGTAGAACAGAGAGGAAAGAGATAGACAGGGGCCAGATTAGGCAGTTCTTTGAAAGGTAGGAACTGAAATAACTTTTTAAAAGATAGTGTTATATAGTTTGATTAGATATTAGGAAGTTCAGGTTTTGGATAATTAGGTAAGTTAGATTATACAGATTTATTCTCCCAAGAAATTAACTAAAAATGCTGGATTAAAGAAAACTTTGTCATAAAAGTATCGTGGTGCTGATAAGCCGATCCTTAAGAGCTGTAAGGCCAAACTATTAAGTGAGGGCTAGAATTACAGATATACCAAGCATTGAAGCTGCTTTTGTCCTGGTGGACCTAGCAAATTTGAGTATTGATTTTCATGGTCTTGACCTAGGTGGAAGTCCAACAGGAGACATTTCCATCAGGCTGGGACTGTGTTCTGCCTAAGTGTAAGGAGGAACCTAAAGTGAACCCAGTCTATCCCCCGCACCCAGGAGAATGTGAGCAGAGCACTGAGCTCTAGACTCAAGAGCTCAACACTCTGCTCCAGTGGGCCAAACTCCTATTACCTGGGTGGTATCAAAACAAAACAGATAAACAGCCAAAAAGTCCTCATGCCATGAAATGAGTTTTAGGTGGTTCTGGTCAGCAGAGGGTGTCACAAGATATGGGCCCCTGCCTTGGTTTTCCTTGGTGCTTGCAAAACAAACTTGTAAAACAGGTAGTGGTTAAACAGGCAATACAGAGGGCACAGTTTGCCAGGGAGACAGAGTCAGGGTTCAGACTACAAAGCTGCATAGTCGCTTGAGAAGAACCAGAGACCAAATTGCAGAAAAGGTATTTGGTCACCAAACTGATACTAAAATCCTCAGTGTGAAGGTGTGTATTAGTGCAGGCAGGAGTTAATGTTAGCTTAGGTTTGGGTAGGTTGCGACAAGGGAATTGAAAGAAAGATCGACTCAAAACATCTTAGGAGGCACAATCATTAGCACTTAAAGTATAATTGCTATATTAAATGAAGGCTAATTTTTTTCTTACTAAATATATAAATATCTCCCCATAATCCCCCCATATTTCAAAACAAACAACAACGACAACACATTTTAGTTCAGTATTCTCTGGAATTCCAGAGATGACTGGCAGAGATTTTTAATGGAAAGAGCTGGTAGATATAAAAGTGCAATGCAATTAGTGTAGTGATTATGGTTCTAACAACATCATTATTGTATGCAAGGTAAATTTTAAGTTTTCTGTAGCAGAACAAATATTTTGATTCTGAAAGTGTTTGGATATTTTATGCTCTTAATTATTTCATCATTGTTTGCAAATCAAAAATAGGTGCTTTTTTTTCCCCTCTAGAGGTTTTTTAAATTTTCTTATTTGGAGCTGATCTAGGCGTATTTAGAAACCAAGTCCTGGTTTCTAAATAAATGAGGATAGTCACATGCGTCACAAAAGTAGAAAGCAAATAATAAAACAAATCTTGGTGACAAATATCAAGGGCAGTGTTTAACATAGTTAGACCAATGTCCTTGTTACCTAGAATGCAGTACTTGGATTCACTTAATTTTCTGGTTAACTTGTAAACAATTAAGCAGTTTGGGCTACTGCTTTTTTAAAACCCTTTGAAAATGTATTATTTCTGTCTGTATCACTTCCTTTACTGGCTTAGTTGCAGGAAGCAGCAACTCGTACAAGAAGCTGCATCCAAGGATGTCAGTGTGCTGCTCAGAATAGTCTACGGCAGTCTGCTGAGAGGGAGCTCAGCCATATGCCTCATCTGAGACAATTTTATTTGGTGATGTGCATGTGAGAGCTTCTGCAATTTCTGAAAATTGGGATCCATTCTTGAGTAATCAGAGGCTTCTTTTGGAGGCAGATGAAAAGTCATGTACTCTCTTCTAGGTGAAAGCACAGAAGCTTTAAATTTTGCCCATCAAGATACTTGTGGATCCTTATAAAACCTGTCCATTGGCACTAGGTTAAAAACCCCTATTCTCAAGCTTAGAGATACAGAGAACAGATTGGTGGTTGCCAGAGGCAGGTGCAATGGCTGAAGGGGGTCAGAATAAGTCATGGGGATATAATGTACAGCATGGTGACTGTAGTTAAAAAATACTATATTGCATCTTTGAAAATTATTAACGGAAGATCTTAAAAGTTCTTATGACAAAAAAAATTGTTTTCGGTTAACTGTATGATGATAGATGTTAGCTAGATATATTGTGGTGATCATTTCACAGTACATACAAATATCCAGTCATCAGTACAAACTGAAACTAATGTTATATGTTAATTACACCTCAATAAAAACAAAACAGAACAAAAAAACAAACAGGAAACCCCTGTTCTTCCATACTGTGGTAGATGATAGAGTTCATGACTCTTCATGGTAAAGAAAAGGGTGTTGACTGCAGTGATTTCAGGAAGCCCTGGCAATTCGATATTTGACTGAATGTCTGATAGGAGCTGTTCTCTAACTTTTATTTATAGGACTGGAGTGTGGGAGGGAAACATGATGAATGAAAGATTTTAGTTAATGAGATTCTACTAATTAAATTTTTCTTGTATTTCAAGAAAAGGGCTTTGGTGTGGAAATAAAAATGATTAAATTCATCATGTCTGATGCCAGCTAATGCTTTTTAGTTCCTGGAAAGAAAGCCATAAATAGCTATGGTTTTGAAGAGATGGTTTTTTTTTCACCTCATTCCTAAGGATTCTTAGTGTTTTTCAATGTACACTGTATTATATGTAAGCCTCTTTCAAGTTGGATGAAAAGTTAAATAAACCCAAAATAGTTCATTAGATTCATTTATAAGTTACCATCATTATTTTTAGTTTTATGAGAGAAGAAATTCCTCTTTGTTTCTCGTCTAGTTAGCATTTTTTAAAAAGCTGGTCTAATTGAATATGAACCTTCAGAAAACACAGTTGAAGAGCTCTCTGCTGATCCCAGCTCTTGTCAATGTGACACTTGTGTTGGTGGCTGTGATGGCCACATATGTGGACTGAAGGACAGCAGATGGTTGTAAAGTTTTAAAATCTTCAACAAGTGGAGTTAGTCAAGATGCTGGCCACATGTGTGTGTTCCACATGAGACAAGATGCTGGTCCCACAGGGTCCAGCATAGTCTGCTAGATGGTCTGTTTCTTTTACCCTCCCTGTTGTTCTACCCTCCACCCCCAACCCCACCCCCAACTTTTTAAGGAGTAGGCATTCTGTCAGCTGTGGATTCAAAGAATCTATGACCAAGTAGTTTTGAAAAGAAGAAAAACAAACATACTTGTATTTCTTTTTTCAGGTGCTATGATAGAGTGGTTAACTAGTATAATTAGATGGCCTAATTAGAATAGCTTTGTAGTGAAAGCCTAAGGTCCTTTAATTAATACTCTTTTCTGCTTCTGGCTAATTCTGGATTACTCACAGGTAAAGTTCAGGGCTAATTTTAGATCATTATTGGAAGGCCTCAGTTTTTACTTGATTTAATTATTTATGTAAAATGATGCCATTTAAATATGTAATTGTGAACACTATGATTTGATTACAGATAGTGACTCTTGTGTCAAGTCCTTGCCCCTGACTTCTGACAAAATCCTTATGTGACAGAAGTACAAGTATGAGGCAGAGGGAAATAAATGTGTTTTTCATAGCCAAGGTGGAGTGGAACCACTACCATGTGGAAGCAGAAACTTCAATTTCATGCGAGGAAATGCTTGTGGCATGCGGGGCAGATGGAGTGTGAAATAGCGTCAGGAAAAGAGGTAGGCAGGGACCTTGCTTTTAAAATGCAATTTCAGAAGGAATGTAAGTAAACTTCTGGATTTCAGACAGCTTGGCGTTCTAGGGA
>NW_006441953.1:5694892-5782955 GCF_000325575.1 Pteropus alecto | reverse complement strand
CTGGCTTTTTTCCTTTAATCAAAAAGTCAGGACAGTCATCCAGCAGCTGCTGCTTTCTTGTGTCTTATTGCCATCAAGAACAAGTACTTTATGCGTGTGACACAAGGTTTTCTTTTTTGAAATCAGAATTTAAAATTTACATGACCAGAAAGCTCTAGAGTTATAATTTTCCTCAATGAAGCTTATTTAGGGAACTGATAAGTGGACCTCCTAAGGAACTGAAATATTCATTCAATGTTGTGTCAGATAATTCTTAGCTAAACAAACCAATTTTGCATTATTCTGGAGCAAGGATTTTTAGATGCAGTTGGAAGGATATCTGGACCCCTCAGCTCCTTTGACTTCATGTCTGCGCTCAGCTTCGCTGATCCTATCATTAGGCTGACCCCTCCGGCCTAGAGATAAGTTACCTGTGCTGATGGATCCTGTTATCAGTTCATTCCCACCCAGCTTCTTGTCACCCTCAGATGGCAACCATCTGTCTTTCTTGAGTAGGTTGAGTAACCATCCTATGTTAATTGCCCGTCTCCCTTCTAGCTCCACATCATCACTATTTCGTCTTTTCTTCATTCTTGACCCTGCTACTTATTGAAGCTCCTTTCCCATTGTTCTTTACTCCAGACCTTCTCCATGTTTCGTTTCTCTCCTGTCTCCTTTCTCCTGGCTTTCATCCTCCTTCCCTTTCTCATTCTTGCCATTTATTTTCTTCTGCCTATACACTTACTAAGACCTCACTTTTCCTTAAAAAAAAAAAATCACTTCTCTGCTTGTTCTTGATCTCTGCTATTTTACCATTCCATCTCTCTTCATCATCCACTAAACCTGTATATTAAAGAAAATGTAAATTCTGATTTGTAAATCTGATGGTTCCCCACTCCCCTCAAGGCCATCTTCCTTAGCCCCTCTTGGCCTTAATATTTTTAAGTTTCTCTTCTTCCATGACCTTCATATAATCATCTTGGTTTTCTTCCTACTCCTTTGACAAATGCTTTCTCTTTTGCTGAGCTAATCTATTTCTCAAATTTAATTTTTCATTTTAGTGTTGATAAGTTTACGAATTATGTTTCTAACTCCAACCTTTTTGAATTTTTTTTGAAATCTCTCATAGTCTTGCTTCTTTTCACATGCAGTCAGTTTCTTTTTCTCGCCTTACGTTTTAGGCATTTATGTAGTCATTCATGTAAGAGAGAGATGATCGCTTACTTCGTATACCGACTATGGCAACCAGCCCATCTGCAGGGGCCAGTATATTATAGTAGTTCTGACTTTTCTTGCATATTGAACACATGGTCAAGTGGGAGATACCTTCTAGATTTAAACTATTTGAATTCACCGTGCTTTGAAGCAATATCCACTACCCTTTTCTTTTCATTGATCATCTCCGAAAATTTGTACAGACATTTAAAAGATGTTTTAGCTAAGAAGATGAGAACTGTGGAAATACTGGGTTGAACGTATATCTTCTCGTGTTTATGGTAGTGCAGGGAACAGGAAGAGCAGACAGGATGACTAGTGGAAGATGTCACATGTCTGAATTAAAGAGGTAGTGCTCTCTGCTTGATAGTAGGAGATAGAGGATTGACATCATTAATGTGGGTATTCCAGTCACTGATTAAATGAGTCACATGATTTTCTATTTATATCCTATATGTACAGCATTCCAGAATCAAACACTTAGACATCTTTCGAAGGGGGCTGGGGAATTCAGAAAGTCTGGGTACCTCAGTGAGAAGTTCAATAGGCCAGAATTGGGATCAGCAGTTAATGTAAGAGATAAAACTAGACCCAGGACCAAGAATCAAGTTGATCGTAGGTACTAACAGTGACAGGTGTAGGGGCAGGCCAGGTGTAGGAAGTGTGTAGAGGCTGGTGGTGATGCAGCCAGGTCCAAGGTTCATTTGAGTCCATTGAGCACATAGACAATGAAAATAAAAGTATGAGAGACCAAAAGCTGGTATGCACTTTGGGTCATGAAGAAATCACAGTACTTTCTTTCTTGGTCTGGAGCCCAGTCTTATTGAGTGGACAGCCCGAGAGCTCACAGATAGACTAAATCAACCAGGTAGGAAAATGATGTGTGGGTTTTGCTGACTAGTGGGGGTGAGTGAGGTCAGAGAGAAGGCAGATCTGAAGATGGTTATTGAAGAGATCACAAAAAGGCACATAGAACTCTTTAGTGTGAGCGATCCAGATTTAGAAAAACAGGGATGAGCAAGTAGCTCAAATTAACCACAGTAGTCAGAAACCTTGTACCCCCCTTTTTGCCAGAGGATAAAGAGTAGTGACATGTTTAAGACTGGTTCTGCAGTGAACCAATAAAATATTTCTATACATATACCTTTTTATTCTTTAGTGTTTCACCAAATATTGATAAAGTACCTGATCAGTGGTCAGTAAATATTTATTGAATATGTTCTACATTCATAGCACTGTTCAGGTATAGTCTTCACTGCTAATGTCTGCCAGTTAACTGTGAGTTAATAACCATTATCACTACTATGGGGACAGAATAGGAAGCATAATGCTATAGCAGCACCCTGTTTGTTTGCTCTCTTCAGGAGTGATGTTCCAAATGATTGAAGTGTCATGTTAAAGATTACATTATTTAAAATTATTACACGTCACTTTAGATAGAGATTTTTAAAATAAGCTTTACTCATTATAACAATTGTTACTGATAATAATTTGATATCTTTATTTGATTTTGTTCTTGATAATGGGTAAAAATCTTCATTATAGAAAATTACAGAAAACATGATGAACAAAATTAAAAGCACCTGTGATACCACTTCATAGAAATAATCACTATTAATGGAAGGAAATTTAACTTTGGATGGCGAACATACAATGCAATATACAAGCGATTTATTGAATTGTACACTTGAAACCTATATAATTTTATTAATCAATGTCACCCTAATAAATTTAATAAAAGAAAAAATTCAAAAACAAAACAAAAAACATTTGGGTGTATTTCTTTATATAGCCTTCTTCCCCTCACCACATACCCTGTATTTTAACAAAATTTCAATGGTATTGTGTATAAAGTTTTGTATCCTGATTCTTTTTACTTATCACTGATTACATCAGAAACATTTTGTCCCATCTTTAGCTATACTTCAATGACTATGTAATTCTACTCAGGACCTTCAACCTTTAGGTTATTTAAAATATTTTACTATTATAAAATAACCTTCAGATAGCTATCTTTATGCATAAATTTGTCTGCATCTCTTATTATTTCATTAATGCGGATTCCTAGAAATGTGATTATTAGTTAAAACATACCGGGCATACCTCTAGAAGGAAGGGCCACTTGGTAGTTTATGATTTCACTGGATTCCCAGGTTAACTCCACAGGTAATGAAGCGGGGAGGGAACATACAGCCGCTAACTAGGAGTGAACATGGCCTGTGACCTGGAGACTTGAGTGACCCAGAACTCTTGCCGGCTCATGGTCTGCTATCTTAATTGGTCCCTCGTTGGAGGGAAGAGGATGAAATTACCAGTAGATAATATGTGTCAGAGCCATAGATGCCATGTGCTTAATAGCCTAAGGGCTTTTGTGTGTTTTTGTATGTATGAAGATGAGAACTAACACTACCTTTGTGATATCTCATCAGTGAAATAATAGCAGTTACTGCTACTTACTTGCTGTTGCCATTATGAAACTGCAGTGTTTCTCATAATGTTCCAGTATTCATTTAACCTTTCAGATTCAACTTTCCTAAAAAGTTTTCAACCTGTGCTAGCTAAATTAGATTTAATTTTTAAAAATCCTAGTTCTAAATTAGTAGTTGCCAGGGGCTGGGGAGCAGCGAATGAGATAGGAATGGCTGTAAAAGGGCAAAACGAGGGATTGTCATGATTTCAGAACTGTTTCGTATCCTGACTGTGGTGCACACATGAAGCTGCACATGTGATAAAATTGCATAGAACTAAATAAACATAGAGAAAACCTGGGGAAATCTGAATAGGATTGGTAGATTGTTTCTGTGGTGGTATTTTGATTGTGATATTATGCTATTGCTTTATAAGACGTTACCATTAGGGGAAACTGGGTAAAGGATACACGGGATCTTGCTGTATTCTTTCTTACAGTTGCATGTGAATCTGCAGTGATCTCAGTAAAAATGTCAATTAAAATATTTTTTCTAGTTCTGAAAATGGGTAATTTTTTGGTAGTGCGGTGTTTTTTACTCAATGACAAATTTGAAATCAGGTTGATAATAACAAGTACTACATTTTATCCATAGTTTTTCTAAGTAAGCTTGTCTTCTGTGAACAGAAGGAACAAGTGCTTTTTAAAAATTTCCCTATAAGTTTTTAAAAATGTGAGATAATATTTTTTCCCCTCTCTTTCAGCCATGAAGACTTTGAATTTATTTCAGGAACAAGGATGCGCAAACTTGCTCGAGACGGCCAGAAGCCTCCCGAAGGTTTTATGGCTCCCAAGGCCTGGACTGTGCTGATGGAGTACTACAAATCCTTGGAGAAAGCTTAAGCTGCTGACCTGTCCCTCCATCTCTGACACTTCACTGAGTAACCAGAGGGGACCACGTAGTTACTGTTGGCATTTCTTTGTGGTGGTATCTGTCTGGACTCACTTTCTAAAAACCATTTTCCTTAACTAGCATCAGTTTTGGTCTGTCTTGTGAATAAGTTCTGTTTTGAGTTAATGTAACACACACAACTGCTGGTTTTAATGTATCTTTTCCACTTATTATAGTTAATATTCCTACAATACAATTTTAAAATCTTGTCTTTATATATTATATTTATGCATCTTTCTCATGAATTTTTCAAGCTGTTACATTACTTGTAACCAGTAGTATACACATTGAATCTCACTTTTCATCCCTTGGGGGGAGAAAAAAAGTCCACTAACCAATAAACTTGGCTAGACCTTGTTTTAGGAATTTTACATCCTGTAGCAAGTAGATTTGTTTTCTACATAGAAAATATAAACTTTCTTCCTTCCTTCAGATCAGCTATTGATCTGGTATCTGTTATAATCTATAGTATTCCTATAATCTCTGTAAACTCTGAATGAACTTTGTTTATTCAATAAAATTAAGTCTCTGGCTTCTTATTTCTTTGGTTCTTTGAGTGTGTGTGTGTATGTGTGTGTGTGAGTGTGTGTATTTTTTTACCAGATATGCTTTCCTTTCTGTGAGAAGTTTCTGGTGGAGGAGGGAAAATACAGGCATTTTTCATTACTAGAATCTTATAATTAGTTTCTAACTCTGTTTCAAGTTAATGTTTTTAATATATATATTTTTATTTTTCAGTTACAGTTGGCATACAATATCATATTAGTTTCAGGTATACAACATAGTGATTAGACATTTATATAATTTACAAAGTAATAGTCCCAGTAAATCTAGTACCCACCTGACACTATAGATAGTTGTTACAATATTATTTACTATATTCTTTGTTATTTTACATGCCGATGACTCTTTTGTAGTCTCTGATATGTATTTCCTAATCCCTTCCCCTTTTTCATTCAATCCCCAACCCCCTTCCCATATAGCAACCATCAAAATATTCTCTATAGCTATGTAATTTGTTTCTGTTTTGTTTGTTTATTTTGTTCTTTAGATTCCAAAGATAAGTCAGCGGCATTTCTTTTTTTCTGTCTGACTTACTCCACTAAGCACACTACCCTCTAGGTCCATCCATGTTTTTGCAGGTGGCAAGATTTCATTCTTTTTTATGGCTGAGTAATATTCCCTTGTATATATGTACCACCTCTTCTTTATCCATTCATCCATTAATGGACACTTGAGGTGCCTCCATATCTTAGCTGTTGTAAATAATGCTGCAATGAACATATGGATTTACATGTTTCTTTGAAATACGGTTTTGGGTTTCTTTGGATAAATATCCAGAAGTGGGATTACTGGGTCTTTCGTTGTCTCTTGTTATAGTCTTTGTTTTTAAAGTCTGTTTTGTCTGATATAAGTACTGCTACCGCAGATTTTTTTTTTCATTTCCATTTTATGAAATATTTTTCATTCTTTTACTTTTAGTCTGTGTTTGTTTTATCTGAAGTAAGTCTCCTGTAAGCAGCATATGTAAAGGACTTGTTTTCTTATTCATTCAGCCATGCTATCTTTTGATTGGAACATTTATTTACATTTAAAGTAATTATTGATATGTAGTTATTGCCATTTTATTATTTATACTTTTTATCTTTTTTTCTTCTTCTTAACAGTCTCTAACATTTCTTGTAATACTGGTTTGGTGGTGATGAACTTTAGCTTTTTCTTGTCTGGGAAACTATTTGTCCTTCAATTCTGAGTGATAGGTTTGCTGGGTAAAGTAATCTTGGTTGTAGGTTGTTGCATTTCATCACTTTGAATATTTCCTGCCAATCCCTTCTGGCTTGCAAAGTTTCTGTTGAGAAATGAGCAGACAGTCTTATAGGAGCTCCCTTATAAGTAACTAACTGCTTTTTTCTTGCTCCTTTTAAGATTCTGTCTTCCTTATCTTTGGCATTTTAATTATGATGTGTCTTGGTGTGGGCTTCTTTGAATTCATCTTGTTTGGGACACTTGGTGCTTCCTAGACATATATATATGTCTAGGAATATATATATATTTCCTTCACCAGGTTAGGGAAGTTTTCTGTCACTATTTCTTCAAATAGCTTTTTAATTCTTTGCTCTCTCTTTTCTCCTTCTGGTACCCCTATGATGTGGATGTTGGTATGCTTAATGCTGTCCCAGAGGCCCCTTAAACTACCTCATGTTTTGGCTTCTTTTTTCTTGTTGCTGTTCTGATTAGGTGTTTTCCACTACTGTATCTTCTAAATCGCTGATTCGATCCTCTGCTTCATCTCATCCACTGTTGTTTCCCTCTAATGTATTCTTCATTTCAGTTATTGTGTTCTTCATTTCTGACTGGTTCTTTATAATGTTTTCTATCTCCATTTTTTATGTGTTTTATCTCTTTGGTAAAGTTCTGTCTGAGTCCATCTATTCTTCCTCTAAGTTCATCGAGCATTCTTATGACCAGATAAACTCTGCATCTGGTCGATTATTTATCTCCATTTTGTTTACTTTTTTCTGGAGCTTTGTTCTGTTCTTTCATGTGGGACATGTTTCTTAGTTGTCCCATTTTGTCAGCCTTCCTGTGTTTGTTTTTATGTATTGGGTAGAGCTGCTATGTCTCTCAGTCTTAGTAGAGTAGCCTTATGTAGTAAGTGTCCTGTGGGACCCAGTGTCCTTGGTCCCCTGAGCCTAGTGTTGCAAGTGTGTCCCTTGTGTGGGTTGTCTGTGCCCTCTTGTCATAGATGAGCCTTGGTTGCTGTTTGTATGTCAGTGGGAGAGACTAACCTACGAGCCAATTGGTTGTGAGGACTGGCTGTGACCCCTGTGGAGGTGTTGCTGTGCAGGGGCTGACCCTACAGAGCAGGATTCATGTTAGCAGGGCTCTGGTGCTTGCCCAGTTAGCCCTTTGAGTGTTACATTCTTGGATATGGCCTTGGATGATGCTCTGGCTCAGTCTGAAGCTGGCTACCAACATGCCAGCCCCAGGCCAGCCGGGAGAGGCTCTGCCACAGGCCAAGTTTAGCTGAGCCTGTGCCCTCCCCAGGGCCACCTGGCATGAGCTACCAAGAAATCTGCAGATGGCTGCTGCCCATGCTGGGCTTGGAGATGCCACAAGAGGCCAAGCTATGAACCAAGGCTGGCTGCCGCTAGGGCTGGGCTTGGGGCTGCCCAGCAAGAAGGACAAGGCATGTTGAGGCAAGCTGCTGCTTATTTGAGTTTTGTGACCCTTTGACAGATTTTAGGAAAGTCCACAGCATGAACCAAGACAGGCTGTTTGTATGGAAATGCCACAGGAAGTGGTTTGGGTGGGCCCGCAAGTTGTGTGAGGTGGGCTCTCAGGGAATCACCTGGGCAGGGCAACTACTGTTAGCCAGGTTGATGGAGACTCAGATATGGCAGCCACCTGCATCTGCTTGCTGAGAGTAGGAAGGGCTTAACAAAGAAACAGTGGATTCTTCCAAGATGTTAGCCTGGGAGGAAGCTGCCCCTCCAGGCCTCGCCCTGAAGCCAGATAACTCAGTTCCTCATATGTCCCTGGTGCCTTTCAAGCTTCTGCTCAAGCACCGGAGCTCAGAGGGTGTGAATCCATCAGTGAGTAAGTCTGAGCTCTGGCCCTTTAAGAAGAGTGCCTGGCACTCCAGCAACCCTCCTTACTCACTCACAATCTCTGCTGGTTTTCACAGCCAGAAGTTGTGGGGACTTCTTTTCCTAGCACTGAGACCCCTTGCCCCTTCGGGCGTATCTCTGCAGCCAAGATATCCCTCCTAATTTTTAAACTGCCACATGCAGGTGTGGGACCAGCCTGTTCTGTGTTTTTGCCCCTCCTACCAGTCTCAAGATGGCTTCTTTTGCATGTCATTAGTTTTAGGACTTTGTTCAGCTAGACTTTAGACTTAAGCTGAATTACAATTATGGTGTTCTGTGGTTTAGTTGTAATTTTGATATCATTGTGACAGGAAGCAAGCACAGTGTTTACCTGCTCTGCCGTCTTGACTGATAATCCTCATAATTTTTAAGTGAGAAAATAATGCATTCTTAGCCTATCCAAAAACTAAGCCTGTTTTCCCAAATATCTCTCCAATATTCTTAAACACCTAAGATGGTTGTATCAGTAATAGAGAGTGATAGAAGGAGGTAAGGGATGTTATTTAGTCCATTTGGGGTGGGGGCAACAAATCAACTTTGAGTTTGTAGAATAACCTCAAGTTGAATATTCAAGTAGACATGCTCATTTAGGAGCTGGATATACAATTTTGTTTGAGATGTCAACATTTTAAAATTGTAATCATACTTTCTATGATGAAATAATCTTGCATGATCTGGCTTGAAGAATTCAGCATGATAAAGAAATGGCAGATTGTATTATCATTAGGACAAAAAGGAATACGATACCACTAGGGAAAAAAATAAAAGGAAATTCAAAATAAAAAGGCTAAAATGGATCATAGAGGGAACCAATTATAGTGAGAAAGTTGATAAATAGAAAAGAAATGAAAACTATGAGTAGATGTTTTCTAGTAGATAGATAAATTCACTAGTGGATACTGAACAAAAACATTAGCTGGTGATGTAGAGGATATTAGGATGGATATGTTGGTGAAAAAAATAGAGATGATAGTTGATACTACTTTTTCAGTGCCACATTATCTAGATCTCTTTAGTTAGAGAGAATACCTTTACATAAGTCTGCAAAGGATGAAGTCTCCAACCACAGACTGCTAAGGTATGGCCTAGCACATCAACTCAATTAATTCAGAAACTCTCACCTGATATATTGACTGTATAGGAAGTGATGCAAAGATGGAGACAGAATGAATCATGATTTTGTGGTGGCAGTGAGAGAGTCAAGATCTTGAGGGTAGTGAGTGTCCAGTGGAGATGGTACACATTGCAATTGGTCTCTCCTGCAGAAGTAGTATCCTATTTAGAATTTTTCAATGGCGTGACCTTGGCCGAATCCTCAACACCAACCTCCTCTCATTCCTGACCCGTATCTAAGCCTCATTCTCTTGCATTTTTCATCATTACTTAGGATATCCAACGGCCTTCCCATAAATTCCTTTGTTATTCTAAATTATCTGGAGTTTATCGTTTGCCACAATACCCTAATTGTAACAGGTGGGATGTGAAAAAATATATATTCTACATAAAAATGTTACTGCTAAATTTCAAGGTGATTTTTACAGTCAGCAGCATTAAAAGTTGAAAATATAGAAAAAATGTTTTGAAAACTTGGCACTCAGAAAACTTAATGTCTTTTCAAAACTATAAAAATATAAACTCAAAAACGAGAACGTGAGAACATGAAGAGAAATCAAGATTAACAGCGTTTGGGTGAAATATGGTCTGAACAGTAACTTTATGTTCTATTGTAATTGTCCTTTTTGAGTTTAGTTCCTACTATGCTCTCTGGCCTTCAACCTACCAGACGGACATGATGAAAAAACATGATTCTAGGCCCTTGTGCCGTTGGGATCGGCCACCCACTTGTGTGTTCCAGAGAGATGGGGAAGCAAATGAAAGTACCCAGTGATTTCTACCAGCCCACAGGTTGGTATGTGTGTCTTTCATCTACAAATCTGATATATACAGAAATTGTTTTTCCTCTTCCCAGTTCATAAAAATGAACCCAAACCTATCTTTAAAACATTCAACCCTTACACCAAACCTCTCCTGCCAAGTGGTCTTGGAAATCTCAGTGCCATTTTAATCTATCTATCAGCTGGAAAAGTCAATAGAAAAATAATAATTTTTTAAAGGAAGGAGGAAAAGAAAGTGCAATCATCTTGGCAGAAATATAATGTTTTAAATCTGTCAGGTCTCTTTTCCACTATAATAATCAAGACCATATATTCAAATTTCATTGCCATCCAAGAGGGGACCTATTATGTCTATCTCTTGGAAGTCAGCCTTCAATTACTTTATCAGGAAAAATTCGGAAGTCATGCTTCTCACATATGGTATATTTTTATTAGCTCATGTGTATCCAGGGGTGGATTGGCTCACAAAGTAAGAAAGTATTTGCCCACTAGGACTTCTATTTGTGAGGTATGTTTCTTAGAGGGCCTACAACTCTCTTTGGTTATATTTCTGCTGGATTCCATTCCCTAGCCCTGAATGTAATTATATATAAGTTCGGAAAAAACATACTGCCCACCTAACCCTCAGTCAGTCTTTTCTGGACCGAGATAAAAGCTGACCTCCCTAAAGATATGTATATGAGGGCATATCTTTGAATGGGGGTGTGTGAAGATTAAGACCTCCTTATCTTGATTTCCTGCTTCCCCAGATTCCCAAGGAAAATAGCACTGGAATTTAGGTCCTAGATTTGAGGAACCGAAGTAGGAAACGCGGAAAATGTCATCATGGACCTTTATCTCTGGTCCTGTGCCAGCACTGAGCATCCATAATGATCTGCTTTTGTTAAGAAAAGGAAAACATCTCCATTGAAATGAATTAGAACACTGACTCCCTTACTGCTTTGCCTCCAACAGCTCTGGTGTATCCTCCTTGAGAAGTGCGTGTTTTCCCCAAGAGCTTAACTATTCCTCTGGCCCCAGAGAATGTAGGCATCTGTTCAAAGCAAACATGCAGCTCCGGGGACTTGCTGCACAATCAAGTCCCCAAGAAAAAACAGCTGAATTTGAGTAATCCAAAGGAAGCCCTGAGTTATGTCCAACCCAGCTAGATCCCTGCCTGGCTGCTCACCTCCTGCCCCAAATGGCTTTCAACCTCAGTGTGTGACTCTGCTATTTTGTGCCATCTACGGGCATATATATTTTATATAGGTATAAATATAGGAGCTTGACTTTTGATATGTCGTAGGCAAATTCCAATGGGCAACCAGCAAAGAATTTTGAGTGAGAAATAAAAGTTTAGATATCCAGGAAATGTTTTGGCTTAAGCAGAGGCACAAGCTTAAAAAAGTATAGTTTTGAGGTTAAGTACTCAGGCTCTGAAGTCAATCTTGACCAATTCCTTGTTGGTTGTGTGACCTTCGGCTTCATGAAGCCTCAATTTCCTTATCTGTGGATTGAAGGTTATAGTCAGGAATTCGTGTAAAGTACTGCTCTAGTATTATTATTTAAAAATATAGTCATTTGACCAAGAAACAGTGATACCTATGTTTATGAGACTAGACCTTGTAATCTTTGTTTCATGATACAATTCTCTAGCTCACTGAGCAGATAACAATACAGGTCTATGTTAGGTACAAATCTAAAGGCATTCGAGGCACAGTATCCCTGGTTCGGCCACAATTTTTTTCTTTCACTTTTCCTTGTGTCTAACTTCTACGTTTCCTAGGTTAAGAAAAGCAGTAAGTACATTGTTATAAAGAGAAAAAATATGCACATTTGCCTAAAGCAAGCATAGACTAACTGAAATGCAAAAGAAAAATCATTGAAAAAACAATAGCACTTTCCAGACGTGGAATCAAGTAAAGGATATGCCTTATCATATGAGGAATGGAGGATCAACATTAGCAAGGTAGCTTATTCTCAAAGTTAAGTTTATGGGGAAGGTCTGCTTTGATGTGTTCATTAGTTATGTTACAGCTGCATTTTACAAGTGTTACACTTTTCATATAGAAGCTGAGTTGAGCTTGTCAACACCTCTGATTAAAGCATCAAATCTTAAATATATATATTTTTAGATTGGAACTATAAGTGGTACTTCATGTACTAGCTAATTATTGGAATCTTCTGTGGATGTTACGGGTATTAAGGTTTTAGTATTATAAAATACAAAATTATGTAATGCTTCTCAGAGTTTTCCACATCGTTTCCTTGCCCCACCACCCCGCTCATATAGTCAAAAGATCTCATAGCTAAGAGTAGGATGATAAATAAAGAATAGCATAAAATTTAAATTTATCTTGAAAAAAATAATCAAAATCTTAATAGCCAGCATTTACTGAGTGCTTACTATTTTATTTGCTAGACACTGGTAAGTGTTCTAGGTGTTTTATTTTGTTTAATGCTTGTAACAATAACTGGCATAGTAAGGAATATTATTAAGAAAGGAGAAGGAAAAAACAAAGGTTTTAAAAAAAATTGAAGTAAGAAGAGTATAATTTTTTAAGAAGAGAAATTAAACTTCGATAAAGAGGTTGGTATGAGATAAATGTGCAAAAAACCAAAATCACAAATGTGCAAAGGTCAAAATCTCTGTATTAATAATAATTGACTACAAATGAAAATGTCTGTCGGAGAAGGTCATAGAGGGGATATGACCACCACTTTACCCGTGAGCCCTACCTCACCCCCCCCACCTTCACCCTACCCCCCATCCTTAGAGTGGACACTACCCACTGTTCCCACAGTGAGAGCCATTTCAGGGACACAGCCTTCAGAGAGCAATGTGTGGTTGAGACCATCTGGACGTGTATGTGGCTGAACCACATTAAGGCCTGTGTGTAAACTCAGGATTCTGGTGGCAGAGTCTGGAGCTCTACTTGTCTTTTGGCAACTAAGACAAACCTCGTATAGAAGTCCCCTTGCTTATTAAACCGCCACCTACCAAGTTGGAGTGGCCTGCCCCTTTCTTTAGTCTCTCTTTGCCCTCAGCGTATGGAAGCTGGTTTCAGATTTCGCTGGAGAAACTTTTGAGTTTGCAAACCAACAACGTCCCATCCCAGTAAAGATGCTATACAATCTATAAAATGCTTAGGAACAAAATTAAGAAGAAAGAAACAGGATCTGCTTTAACACAACAATAAAATTTTATGAAAGGACATAAAGCAAGGTCTAAAAAAAATGGAACAATACACCATGGTCCGAGGGGGAAAGACTTGATTTACAGATGTCAATCTCCCTAAAATTAACAAAAGTTCAAAACAATTACAACCTCACTGCATGATTTTTAGGGGGAATTAGATAAAATATTTTACCAGTTCATTTGGAATAATAAATACCAAGAATAGGCAAGAAAATTCAGAGAAAGAAGTAAGGGGAAACTTAACTTACCAGCCGCCCCAGACTCATGAAAAGTAATAAGTAGTTCTTTTAAACCGCTCAGTTTTGGGGCGTTGTGTTATACAGCAATAACTAATCAATACAAAAATTATAGCTCAAATATCTAATTCAATTATACTCATCAGCTGATGATGGCTGGAGAAACTTGGGTTGTGGTAAAGGTAAAGAATAATAAGGGAATCCGGAGTAGGAGCTAGAAGCTTTATGACTGGAAGGATCAATGATAGAATCAATTAGAATAGTAGTGGCAAGAGATGAAATGCAATTAGGCAACAGTGTATATTGCAAATATAGCATTGAGTTACTGAATCATAAAATAGACTATATTCTTGATAAAATAAGAGAAAACCAGATAAGCAAAATTCTCTAGACAAGGAGTCGGCAAACTGTGACTTGGCTCGCTGCCTGTTTTTGTAAATAAGTTTTGTTGGAACATAGCTACACACATTTTGTCTACATATTATCTAGGGCAGCTTTTGTGCTCCAACAGCAGAGTTGAGTCATGAGACAGAAAGGCTATGGCCTGAAAAGCTGAAAATATTTACTGTCTGGCCCTTTTCAGGAAAAGTGTGCTGATGCTTGCTCTAGGCTGACAATGACTTCCTCCGCATGGAGTTCACATCGGAGTTTGTACTAGAAGGAGCAGGCAGGCTTGAGGAATGGAGAAATACATGCAATATTTGGCCTGTATATCTCACCCTTCTGTTCCCTTCTCTGACTTAGAGGAGAGTGTGAGAATAGGGGGAGATCGCAAAGGGGAAGAAACTCAGAACTTTCAATGCCACAAAGTCAAAGAAATCAGGGTGGTACATGCTCAGTTGCCTCCTATTATGGGAGTGAGATTGGATGGCCCAATAATTGTCAGCCATCATTCTGATTTGATTTGGGGCTATGTTGACTGAACTGTTTATTGAATAGATGAGAGTTTTTAGCATCATGTCGATCCAGCAATATTTTTCTGATAATAAGAACTAAAATTTTGTGAATATAAATAATTATATTTTTAAAGTAGATACAATGCAGAGGATAAAAATAAATATGAATTTTAATAGGCAATAATTCCAATAGCAGGGTGTTTTTACTTATACACATATAATTACTGTTCAGGCAGTTGTAGATTTACAAAGGTTGGTGGTGACCAGAACGTCCAGTTTATCAGCAGAAACACAAAATGTGTGGTGCTGACAGATCATCATGCATTTGGTCAGGATACATGAGCTAAGGTTCTTATGAGAACATTCACGTTTGCATTTCCTGACGTTAATGTTTTAATTTGTAATCTGTGCACTGTATTAAGCATTTGTGGGTATGTGTGTGTTTAGTTTTCTTTTTAAAAATGAGAACAAAAGACAAATTTTAATGTCCCAGTTTTTCAGGGTAATCACCATATGCCAATAGCTGCATTGAGGAGCTTAAATTTTTTATATTTTTAATCTTTGGAATGATAGGGAAGGGATTTGGTTTCTTTTATTCATATCTCTAATGGATTAAAAGTATTATGCTCTAAGTTTGCATCAAATTTTTTCTCTTGCTGCCAAAAATAAACAAAAAAAGAAAAAAGAAAAAAAGGACCTTGATAAAGAAAAGAAAATACAATTTAGTTAAGAGACAAACTTGAAAACAGTTTTGAGTGATTAAAATTACATTAAATGGAAACTTTTAAAAGGCAATCTATTTAGAAAAGGGTCTAATGGATTGATGACTTCTACTGTGATAACTCTGAAAGAGAGCAGATGTGACATGGTAAAAGTGAAGAGTTCTGTTTAAAGGGAAGTTTGGGGTATTATGTTCAATGAGAATTGTAAAAATGTGAAAGTATTTGTTCCAGAACTTTCCATATAGTAGCTATTCAACATATTTACCTTTTTCTTTTTTGCGGTAGCAATGTGAGTTCTCTGGTCTTCATTCTACCTTCTTTATAGACAGGATCCTAATTGTGTTGAGGTTGGCAATGTGCCAACCCCCAAGGGCTGGGTCCTGAAGCTCTTAGACTGATCATGACAGTCAGCTCCCCGCTTTCGCAGCCTCCCTTGTAGCTATCATTGTTCACTGGACCAATTCAGGCCAAAGAGACCTAAGAGGAATTGTGTCGTGTGGAGGCTTTCGTTTCCTCATAGGAGAGAGGGAACACAGCTAGCCACAGACAATTTCTTTCTTCCTTTTTTATCTGGTAGGCAGACTTCAGAATATTTCCTTGGCAAGCTCTATAGCAAGATATAATGAATGGTATTTATAATTTTTCTTTAGTTGTATTTGAAAAAAGTCTAAACAAATGTTTTTTTAAATTGTGGTCTTGACTATCTGTATTAAAGTCACCTGGGTTGCTATCTCTGCGTTAAAGCCAGGAATATGCATTTTTAAATGTGTGCCATCTCATTGTTGTGTACCCTAAAGTTTGGTATCTGGTGGCATAAAAGCTGAGATGGATAGTTCTTTTGAATTGGTTTTTTAAAAAAAGTTATAATATGTTTTGATTTGGATATGCATTCCAATTAAAAACTTTGATAAGCTTTGCACTTGACTATCTGCTCCAGAAGTGAGTTTCATGGGGAAGTTACTGTTTAGAATCACAAAGTAAAGCCCTGGTCCTTTGGACATTTTGAGAAATAATTGAGTTGTGAGTAACTGCCATGTTTTCAGCTACAGTAAGATGTGGAACAAGGATAGTTCTCTCCCAAACTAGGGCTTTTATAAGTCTTTTTTCCTTTGCTAAAAGGTTAAAGCATATTTGCTTTCCAATAAATCTCAGAGATTCCTGAAATACTAAGGGCCCATGTAATCTTTTTAAGGCACAGGACAAGACCACCATTAACAGTAACAACAAGAACATTTTTAAATGTCTTTTTTTAATAGGTCCTAGGTTACATTTTCGGGTGTTTGTGGTTTGTTTGGTTTAGCTACACCCAGCAATTGACAAAACGCTCTCTATATAGCCCAGCCTCCTTAGCTGAAAGCCTTATAGTAAATAAGATTTTAACTTCAAAATGGAAAATTTAGCAGGCATTATGAGGTATCTGTAGCCTTCTCTAGATTTCCCTATAGTGGATCCTGCCTTAGAAGACCCTCCAACACTAGGGAAATAAGGTGATGTCGCCCTACATGGTGTAATGCTTCCTGATGCCCTCTCCGCTGGGTTGTTAGGGTCACGACACAGATGTTTTCAGAGACAAGCCAGTCTCCCATCCTTTTCGTATTTCTATTTCTCTTTCTCCATGGCAATCCTACCACAATGGAAAGGCTATAAAATATGAGAAGAAGGAATACTTCAGTCTCACAAAAATGCTCTGGATCAGAGGCCTCTAGGCAAGTTTTTCAGTGTTTACTGTTTTTGTTTGTTTGTTTATTTGTGTTTATTTTCTTCATGCTCTGAGGAATGCAAGGCAGCTCTGTCACACTTCACAGAGTCTGGGCACCCACTTACCGGTAGAGACAACTCACTGCCCCTTTGGCTGCCAAGAATCACTTGTGGAAGATTCCCACCCTCCAATCCTGAAGTAAGCCACGGGGCCTGGTGATGAGAGGTCAGAAGTCAGAATCCACCAAGTGACTTTTGGTGATAACCAGGGCTTCTAGGTTCTGGGAATTGGCTTAAATACGAGATTTAAAAGTGTTAGAGTAAACCTTTTCACAAAAAAATAAGAATAAAATATAACCACGAAAATAACAAAAATGGGAAAATGTTCAGCTATAGTAGATTAATTATTATTACAAATTAAAACAACCTGAAGGGTCTTGTTTTATTTTGGCTAGTGAAATTAGATGTAAGGTGTGACAGTGCAGGGGACTTTTGCTGACTCCACGCCATCTAATTTGAGCTACCAGAATGTTCAGGAGAGCATCAGCCTCTCCCACCTCTGGCAGCTGAGGGATTACTGCTGTTCTTAATGAGAAGAATTCCGTGTGTGTGTGTGTGTGTGTGTGAAACCTACTGCAGTTAAGAATGAAGCATCTACATCAGACCAATAGGAGCAACCACTAGAGGTTTTTACCCAGGACTGTGACATGAAACAAGCAGGATTATAAGTAGATAACCTTGTGGTAGATAGCCATGTGTGCTGAGTGGGGAGGAGGGACTGAAGAGCAGGACACAGAGGGACCAGTTAAAAGGGCTGTGCTCTTTCAGACAGGGAACCAGGAGGGCCTGGCTTAGGTATTGAAAGAGGTAATGGAGAAGAGATAACACCTTTACCATCCTCTCAACTAGCCCCCTGGGCCTCAGACCTCTGACCTATTCTTTGGTAGCCGCATATGCTTTAGCTTCATTGTTTACTCACAATGAGCTTTTGACAAATGAGTCCAGCAAAACCAATTTGTTTCTTTCGTGTCAGCGCCAAATACCAGATGTGTCTGCTTCTAGGGACTGTGCCTCAGGAAAACCTCTAGAGACCCTCCTTATTCCTCTTCTCTGGTGGCCCTCCCTCTAATTGTTCCACCAACATTGTCATGCTATTGAGACAGTCCCTTAATGTACTAAGAACATCTATGATGCAACTTTACCATTGAGTTCCTAGCTTGCATCTTAGAAAATTACAGGTGTATTTTCTTGATTTGGACTTCAGGACTTATGAGGAAGAACTCTGAGGAAATGAATTATGTTAATAGCTAATGTTTGCTGTGGGTATGATGTGTAAGGCACACTCATTAGGTTGGCTATTATCAAAAAAACAGAAAAAGTGTTTGTTAGGATGGAGAGAAATTATATGTTGGTGAGAATGTAAAATGGTGCAACAGCTGTGGAAAATAGTATGGTCGTTCCTCAAAAAGTTAAGCATGGAATTACCATACGATCCAGCACTCAACTTCTAGGTATGTACCCAAAAGAATTGAGAATGAAGACTCAGACAGATATTTTGCACCAGTATTGATAGCAGTATTATTCCCAATATATAAAATGTGGAAACAAATTTTCATCAACAGATAAATGGATAAATAAAATTTTGTATATACATACAAAAGTGAATAAAATTCTCATATATGATACAACATGGATGAATGTTGAAAACATCATGCTAAGTGAAATAAACCAGGGACAAAAGGACAAATATTGTATAATTCCAGTTATTTGAGTTACCTAGAAGGGACAAATGCATAGAGACAGAGAATATAATAGAAATTACCAAAGGTGAATGAGGAGAATGGAGAATTATTGCTTAATAGTTATAGAATATCTCTGGGATGATGAGAAAGTTCTGGAAATGGATAGTGGTGATGATTGCACAATATTGTGAACATACTTAATGCCACCGAACTGTACACTGAAAAATGATTAAAATGGTAAATTTTATGTTAAGAATGTTTTATGACAATATAAATAAAAATATATTGTTTTATAACAATATAAATAAAAATATAAATGAAGACACATTTTTGGGATGTGTGTTCAGAATACCACCAATAAATATAAGCATATGACCAAAAAAATTGGTGATCACTGAGGGAGGGGGCTGTTTTGTGAACTTTACCCTTACAAATAAATGTAAAGCAGAAGTTTCATCCAGGCTTTTTGGGTGCCATACAATCAGGGATGTTAGAGAGGAGAGAGATGAATGGTAACAAAAAAGCTTTTTAAAGATTTCTTTGTAATTTCTCCAAGGTTACTTTTGATTATCTCTGGCTTATTTCTAGGAGTGATTAACAGTCAAAACCATTATGACAAAAGGGCCCATAAGCTTGTCTTTAGAAGAAGTTCAGGGGCAACTGGGGACACTGAATTGTACTCTTCGGTTAATCTTTAGGGAAGATGAATCCTGTATTAATTTTTTAGGGCTGCTGTAACAAATCACCACAAATTTTAGTGACCTAAAATAACAACAATGTATTCTCCTACGGTTCTGGAGGTCAGAGTCCAAAATCAAGGTATTGGCAGGACTGTGCTCCGCCTGAAGGCTCTAGAGGAGAATCCTTCCTTGCCTTTTCTAGCTTCTGGTGACTCCTTGGTTTATGGCTGTATAACTCCGATCTCTGCCTCCCTCTTCTCATGGTCTTCTCTTCTTTGTTTGTGTCTTGTTCTCCTCTATCTCTTATGAGGATACCTGTCATTGGATGTAGGATCCACCTGGGTAATCTATGATGCTCTCAGGGTAAGACCTTTAATTTAATTACATCTGCAAAGACCTTTTTAAAAAGTAAGATCACATTTACAGGATCTGGGGCGTAGGTTGTAAATAGTTGTAAATATATCTTCTTTAGGAGGGTGGGTGGCCGGGTAGGTACCATTCAACCATCTAAAAAATCCAAGATATTAAAACGATGTCACCTTCTCAAAAGAAAAAGCGAGATATATGGAACCAGGAATGATTAACTTAACAGGATCATATCAGGAGTTCTACCAGAAACTGAAACAGGCCCTGGGCTTAATTATCCATAAGTACGTCTTTTTTAGGGCTTCAAACGTTCCTTTTTTCCTACCTCTTTGCCAGTCTTAGAAATTAGAAAAATATAAATTTTCTTATCACATGATCAGGATAAGCAGTAATAACTGCTATAACAATAATTTCAAACTCCCAATAACACAAAAACAGTATGTGTTTTGCACTTATTTCAGTCTCCAGGTAGATGTAGATGATTCCAGTTTTTTGACACTGCTGCTTTCAATCTGCAGCTTCCTTGATCATTTTGGAAGAGAGAGAAGGGATGATCATGCAAGGGGATCAGGGCCAGGCCTAAAAGTGGCCTTTATTTCTTCCTATCCACATTCCATGGGCCAGGATTGGTCACATGACTCCAAACTAATTGCAAAGAAGTCTGGAAAATGTAGTTTCTCGGAGTTCTCAGGACACGTTAAAGAGGTTAATGAGCTTTTAGCTACTATCCCAATTTTAAAAAAATTCTTGATTTTTTTCCCCCCAAAAGATTTAGATGTATTATGAGGGTCCATATGAGAAAACATGATAAAATAATAACTGAATAAGGAAATTGGGACAGTAAGAAAATAAGAGTAAGAGATATCTTGTACTAAGAATTTATATTTTATGAGCTGGAAAATTTTTTTCTTATTTATTATATAACAAAGTCGCTATTTGTTCCTTCATGGTGCCAGCTCAGAATTCATATACCAAATCAATTTCCCTGTATCCGATCCAAACAAGGCATCAAAATGGAATTCTGTTTAATTAGTCTTATCCATATAACTTATTTTTGTTCTTGATGTAAGCCTAGGAGGTAAGAAAGAGTCTGATATTGCCTTCCCCATTTTATATAAAACAGAAGCATAGAAACCTTAGGTAAGTCTGTCACGCAGTCAATTGTTAAAATGCTTGAGTTCCCAAGACGAATGGAGGGTGAGCCTAGGAAGAATCTATTCACAAAGTATTGTTGAGGGATCTTAATTTTAAGCTCAAAAATTGACAGTGTCCTTGACTGTATATCATGGTTGGTTATGGTTGAAAGCTCATTCCAATAAGACTCTAAACCAAATGCTCTAGTTCTAAGAGTCAAGGTCAACTTTTCCTTGGGAAAATCTCTTCACTTCTTTGAGCCTCAGTTTTATTGCTGATAAAATGAGGATCGCACAGTATTTTGGGTTTGGTAAGATATTTGAAAGCAGCTGGCGCTTAGTAAATGTTTATTCTAAATGTTTTTTTGTGGTCTTCCCATGTTTTCTCATCAGAGCCTGCATCCCCTCTGATTTAGCACTGGAGTGGGCAATGGGAATGTAGATCATAGCTACAGCAGGAACAAACACTAGTTTAAGCACTACAACCTGGTCCCCCAACTCTGTGGTATAGCACATGGTAGATAGTCGGCTCGTTCTGTGACATGTAGGATTCCAGATATTTACATTTATAACCTTAAACATCACCAAGTTTTAAGTGTGCTTTTCAGTCTTGTGAGGAAAAAATGGTGAGGTAGGCGGCAACATAAATAGGCTTATACTCATAATCCAATGAGTATGTTTTGGTATAAAGAGCTAGAATGAGAGAATATGGCCAAACACATATGAATGTTGATCTGGCCCAGAGTGATGGGCTTTGGAGCTTCGTGGCGAGCATGGCATGGAGCATGTCAAGGCTCTGAGGTTCTCCTTTGTTTTCTACTTTTAAGTATCTCAGATCCACATGCCAGGGAAGATTGAACAAGAGAGGTTGTTCTCATGCCTGGAGCTATCTTATCAGCTTTGTCTTACTGTACTTCTAGTTTCTTCCATCTGGGTCCAGGACTATGCACAGGGAAGAAGTAATTGCAAAGAAACCTGTCACTTTCTCTTTTATACAATATATAGAGAGGCAGTAACAAACAGTGGTCAACCAATGGGGCTGTTTCTACTGTCTTTCTTGTGGAGTTTTATTGAAGCTTGAGAAGAAAAAAAGAGTTGTTCTAGATCCTTTCTGCTTAATTAAGCTACCATCTCCCCAGCCATTCAGATACTCAATCCTAGTTTATTGATCTCTGGAATTCATGTTCATTTAGACCGGGTTTAAAATCAGGGGTATGTGGATAGGTATAAGAGCTTTCATGAACCTCCTGAAATTATCTGGAAAAAAACTGCATGTGTGTGCATGTGTGCTTTTTTTCTGGCTTTCAGCTGATTCTCAGAGGCATCTGTATCCTCCCCCTAAAATGCTGGGACTCACTAGTTAAAATGATATTTTCCCCATGAGTCTGGATCTCACTATTGGACATCAGTGCTATATTTTTTAGAAGGATTAGTTACTCTTACTCTTATTTATAGCTAATTGTATTTCTGTAACCCTACATGTAGGTATGGTATAATTTAATGAATTTCAGAATCCTGGCTCCCCTACTTTCTGATTGTGTGCCTTAGATGAAGTTACTTAAGCTCCATGTGCCTCTGTTTCTTTAGTTGAGCAAGGAATGATAATCCTTTTGTACAAGATTCATAGGAGGCTTTGAAGAAGTAAGTCTTTTGAAATTTGAAAGCAAGTTGCCTTGGCAAATATAAGTATTGTTAAGTCACGATTGTATAAAGGTCTTCCCAAACTAGACAGCAGTCTATTTTTTTAAAAAATTAAAGTAATGAGTGCTAAGTAGAAAAAATAGAGACATTAGGTAAAACATGAATAAAAGAAATCAGCTATGACCTCACTCCCTACACTCACTTTTTCCCCATAAAACCCACACTCACTTTTAACATTTTATTGTATATCTTTCAAGTCTTGTTTCCAAAGAGTTTTTGAAAAACATAGTCATAGTTATACTATTTATAATTAGATCAGATAGTTTATAAACATAATTTCTTTAAGCCATTTTCCTTATTATTGGATTTTAGGTTGTATTAATTTCCAAAGTATTAATAAATTTTTCATGAATATCATTAAAAATAAAATATTTTTAAAAGATTTTATCTATTAAGTAGATTTCCAAAGGTGGAATTTGAGCACCAGAGAGTATTAGTAATTTTCTTAAGATTCTTGATATGTAATTGGATCCCCAAATTATTTTTTTCCAACTTTACATTATGCAATGAAACACACTTACAGAAAAGTGCAAGCATGGTTCATTTCTCATCTATTTATTCCAAAGAAATCACCAGATTACTTACATTGCCATTGTTTAACTACAGTCTTTTTTTGGAAAGTCACTTCTTTGATTTTATTTATAGTTTTATCACTGAAGCAAATATCCCTAAATCCTAGAGTTTGGTTTGCCTGGCTTTTCAAACTTTGTGTATATATTATATGCCATCACACAGGATGTATTCTTTTGTCTGGATTCTGATGCTTGATTTTATGTTTCTGAGACTCATTCCTGTTGTCACTTGTAGCTGGTAAGTTGTTCATTTTTATTGTCATAAAGTCTCCCCATCTGGTTAACAATTATTAGCTGTGGTCTACCCTCATCACATTACAATACCTGCAGGAGTTGTTTATTTTTATATTTCTTTATAAAGAAAGGAAAGAAAAGTTTGAGTATCTACTTTAGTTTTAGACGCTTCAATTCTGAATGTTTGTGGAGGAAGAAGGCAAGTGTGTTACATGCATATGCTTCAGTTTTATATGTGGTGTGTTCACTGAGAGAAATAACTAATATGTAACATATAAAGATAATCTATGTTCTGAATTCTTGCTCCTTAGCTTGAAAATACAAGGTTATACAGGTGTGTGTGTGTGTATATGTGTGTGCGTTTCATATTTATGGAAACCTCCTTTTTTATCCCATAGAGAGAAAAAATATATGTTTGTTTCAGAAAGTACATTGTTAGTTCTTTTATATATATATATTTGATTTAAAAATAGAAACAAACTTTTATATAAATAGAAACAAACTTTTATATATATATATTTGATTTAAAAACGGAAACAAACTTTTTTATTTATAAAGTACGGGGGTATTGAAGCAGATGCCTTCCTTATCTTCTACATGTCTTAAGTGGATCCAACCTTACGTGCTGATTCATTTAAAATAGAACTTTCTTCCGCTCATATGTTTGCAAATGGAGACATGATGGATTTTAAGAAATAGCAGCACCTCCACTATCATTTTCTCTTTATCTATGAATGATGATTTTTTGTATCTTTCACAGTATTAAGGTCTAAATTGGAAGTGTCACCAAACAAGTTCTCAGCAACTTTGAGCACATTTTCATCCGCAAAGTTCACAAAAGTGAGCTTATTTATTCACAAAGTGGTGATGGTGCGTTTTGTGGTGAAACAGAAGGTCTTGCAGACTCTGCGTCGGGTACTTCACCCACTTCTGAAAGCTTCCCTAGTACATGTCCATGTCTGTGTGTCCATTTTTTGACTCCAAGGAAAAATAAATCAGAACTTTCTGTTGATTAACTGTATTTAAACAATTAACACAATTTCAGTACTTGCTGAACATGCAATAAATATTTGGAAGTTGTTACTCTGGGCTACTGAGTCGTGGCGGTCAGCATCTGTGCAAACAACATTTTTCACAGCATCCACAAACTTACGTAAGAGTTTTGGCAACATTACAAAGGCCTTCTCACCACCACGGTGCTTGCTGACACTCAGAGGAAAAATGAGCAATCTTTTGATTTTGTTTATCCATTGATGCTCAAGATTCCAATGAAATCAGTCCCAAAAATGAGGAAGCAATTAAAGTTTGCTAATATCCAGGGTGTAAGAAAGGAAATGGATACTTTGTTTGTAGTATTTAAGACAGTGTGATCAGTAAATCCTCACTGCCCTGAATTATTGAAATAAATGACATATAACCTTCTTAACTTCCAAAATTCATTTCTGAAGCTCAGATGTTCTATGTAACAAATGCCTACTTAGAGCTCATTCCCTATTACTTTAAATAAGAAAATAAGTATGATATTGTAGAGGAAGAAAACTTTTTCCTTCTTCTCTTCTAGGTTTTTTGGCTAGGCTAATAGTTAAATTGACATAAAACAGATTAACAGGAGAAAAACAAGTTTAATTTCGTATATGTACAGAAACTTATAGAAATATGAGACTCAAAGAAGTGATGAAGGAATTTTTTATACTTTTTAGAGAAAGAAACAATAAATTTGTGAAGAATTGACAAGACAAAGGGGTTTTGGTTTGGGGGAGTGAATTAGTGAAGAAGTATCAATGTTTGGTGTTACACACACCATTCTTGGCCCTAAATTTCCTGTCTCTGGTGATGAGGATGCCCTCTGCCCTCTGGTACAGGGAGAGCAGCTTTTACATGGGATATTTTCTCTTGTTTTCAGGGAGACAGAAGAGGCTCAGAGTGTCCTTCTTGCACCAGCCATTTCCTAAGTAACTTTAATTTAAAATCATCAATTTGCCAAAGCGGCATATTTTGGGGTGATATGTTCTGCTCTGCCCCCTCCCCACCAATTTCCTTAAATGGAACTAAAACAGTAATTATGTAAGTTACTTATGTACATAGGTAATAGATAAGTAATAGATTGTGAAATGCCTACAATATTGTTTCCTGATCATGTAACAATAGAAATAACGGCTAATAAATAGTTTCCATGCATGCAGTAAGATATTGCGCTTCCCCTTTGTTAGAACTCTTCAGCTTTTATTAACAACATATTTGGAATTGTAGAATTTCCCTATGTCATTTAGTTTAATATGTTGTAACGAGTGCAATGTTAATTTGTGTCAACTCGACTGGGCTAAAAGGATTCCCAGATAGCTGGTTAAAACATTGTTTCTGGGTGTATCTGTGAACTTGTTTCTGGAGTAGGTTAGCATTTGAATTGTAGATGAGTAAAGGTTGACTCACCAACGCAAGTGGGTACCATCCAATTCTCTGAGGCCCTGATAGAACATAAAGGTAGAGAAAAGGCGAATTTGCTCTGTTTGAGCTGAGACAGCCATCTTCCCCTGCAGTGTGACGTCAGCACTCCTGGTTCTTTGGCCTGTAGACTCTGGCCATGACGTATACCAGTGGCTCCCTGATGCTTGAGCCTTTGGACTTGGACTTACATCATTGGCCTCCCTGGTTCTCAAGACTTCAGACGCAGACTGAGCACCATCAACTTTCTTGGGTCTCAAACTTGTAGACAGCAGATCATGGAACTCCTCAGATTCCATAATCATGTGAGCCAATTCCTATAATAAATCACTCTCTTTTTCTCTCTCTAATATATACGTATATCTAAATCTAGTATATATAATATAATATATGTGAGTATGTATACACACACATACACACTAACTTAGTTCTGTTTCTCTGGAGAATGCTAATGCAATGAGTTTTAGGGATATAAATACACATTCTTTCTATGAAAGCATCAGCCAAAATAAGTGATGCTGAAAGAGGCATATGTTCCATAAAAGTTGGGTATTAAAAAACAAAAGTTTTTCCACCGTAAAATATTAGCCAGGGAGACATTCTGTGGGATATGAATGTACAATTGCATTTTAAATGCATAGTCATTAATTGATTAAATTTTGATACTTGAGTGTTTGCAATTATTAAGTGATCTGAGGAATAACCATTTCAAAATGGAACTAGTTTCTTTTCTATTTCTGTTCTCCCTAATCTCCCGAACCCTTTAGCCTATCCACAAAATAGAAGTAGTGTAGTTTGAGATTTTGTTTCTCTTACCCACCTATGTGCATATGGGACAATTGAGCACCTAACTATAAGGAGGAAGGGTGGAACCAGGAACTGCTACTCTACAGCATTTCTTACTGGTTTTCAGGAGCAAACCTCTATTTGACTGATGTTGGCATAGTAACATCGGCAAGTGACATTTCCCAGTGTGGGTAGGTTTGGAAAAAAACACTGTGTTTGAAGCCAAACAGACTTGATTTCTTTTTTATCTCTTTAAAAATTTTTATTAAAATATAGCCAACATACGATATCACATTAGTTTTAGGTATACACCAATAGTTATTAAAAATTTATATACCTAACAGACCTGGTTTCAAATCCCAGTTTCCCCACTTACGAGATATGTGACCTTCAGCAAGCTACTGAACCTCTAAGATTTATTTTCTTTGTCTATTAAAGGAGAATGGTATGCCTTCTTCAGAGGGTTATGATAAGGACTAAATGACACAGTTAAATTTTAAAAACCGATACAAACCCATCCCTTAATAGACTGTGATGGTTAATTTTGTTTGTCAACATGGACTATATTTTCAATGAGATTAACATTTAAATCTGTGAGTCTGAAGTCACCAGATTGTCTTCCATGTGGGTGGGCTTTGGCCAATCAGTCAAAGGCATGAATAGAACAAAAACGCCAGCCTAGCCAGGCAACAGGGAATTCTCAGTTAGACTGCCTTTGGACTTCATTGGCACCGTCGGCTTTCTTGGTTCTCCAGCCTGCCGGCCTTCACTGCAGATTTAGACTTGCCAGTTTCTGTAACTGCATGAGCCCATTCCTTATAATAAATCTCCTTATATGTACATCCTGCTGGTTCTGTTTTTCTGGAGAACTCTGACTAATACATAGACCCATAATAAACTAGGGACTCAAACGTGGGAGTTATTGGAGGTTAGCATCGACATATTCATGGCATAAAGCCATCAACCAACATCAACAGACACCCACTAGTTTGAGAGTATAATATACCATTTGGCAGGAATAAATTCCACAAATTCATAAACCATTCAATTGACGTTAAGATAATTTAAAATTGTCTCCCTTCTGCTTAATGTAATTTTTCTTCATATTATAATAGACAATATGTTTTCTGTAACGTCAGAGAGCTGAGCGACTGCTGATTTTAAGAATGAGTACTTTTAATGTAGTAGGAGTTAGCATTTCTTAATAGATCCTGCTGAGCAGCTTGGGGCCAAAGATTGTCATATCATTTGCAACTTCAGAGGCTGATGACAATGCCTGATGTATAGAATCTATCTCCTAGATCTTTTAAACATTAATAATAGATCTAGGGGCAGTGGAGGTCACCATGCCAATGATGTTTGATAGACCTCGAATCTCATTTTATCTAAAGTAGATGGAGTTACCTACTCAGTGAAAGTCTGTCTCTCAAGTCAAAATAAAAAATATGGTCCGTAGGAATGGGGCTGCTATAATCAAATTTAGCATATTTGGGAGGAATGAAATGGGAGGCTCTGAATTGTGAAAAGTTATTATAGAATTATAAGATGATGATTTTTTTCTTACATTCAAGAGTAACCCAGGTTAGGAAGCATCCCTAGCCCTTGCTTCTGTCTCATATGGAGCTTCTTGCTCTTAGGTGATGGTGGGAGTGGAACTCAGGAGATTTAGTCTGTTTAGTCTGTGGAAACTCTGCCTGGTAATTCACAGCACCGCCACTTCCTCTCCAAGAGTGGTCCTTAACCTCCATCAGAGCCTCCTCAGAATGGGACTACTACCCTCATTTTCCTCAATACTTTCTGACTTGCTTATCTTCCCCATAATAAACATCCAACAAATTGTAAGGAAGATATAAAAAGTGATTTTACTAAAGGATCAGCTGTACCTCAAAACAGCAAGCAGTTCAGCAACGAGGGAACCAAGCCCTTTGAGTGCCCCTGTGCTACACAGTCCTTACAGATTTAGGCATTCCAGAGAAGAGTAACCTTGTGATTTGTTCTCTCTCTCTCTCTCTCTCTCTCTCACTCACACACACACACACACAGATACACACACACACATCTGTGCTCCTCTTAGTACAACCTTTGGTTTCAGCCCTCAAATCCTGATGTTTTCTTTTTTTTTGGGAAACTTCTTCCATCTTTAGTGGCTTTGGTTTTGGCCAGGTGCTCATGAATATTCTCCTCTGGACATACTTGGTTGATTTTGAAAGAGAAGAGGAAGATCCAAGAGGTATGAGCAGAAGGGGACCTGGAAGAAGCCCCTTGCTTTGGAAGACCCTGTTTATCACAAACATAGACACACAAAGTAGATTTATTAAATGGGCCCCTCTGTCCCTCGAGTTCTGGAGCTCAGTGCAGTAACAGCACGACCCATGGCCAGTGAGATGTTTCTCTACATCTCTTGCCCTCTGTCCTTGAAACAAAAGGTGACCAGGTCTGCATGCCATGGTGGTTGTGACTCTGTCATTGTTAGAGATACAAACTACTTCAGCATGCAGAAAGGATATGAATGGCAAAAATGGTTAGGTAAGAAAAAAGACAAAGTAACTCATGATTCTGAGGAGGGTTCTTCCTCTGAATCAGCCTTTTAGAAAGCATAAATGCAGTTGCTCCTTGCAAAATGAAGTATTATTCCAAGTAGTGGTGAGAGTCCATTTTCTTCTCTTCATGTTTCAATTTGTGAATCCAGAGATATTTCTGGAATTAGCAAGATATTTCTGACAGCTTGTACATGGTTGCTTAAAACTGCTTTTCAACATTACAGTTCCTATCACTTATATTTTATATAGGTAGGTCTAGATGCAGTATTGGTAAAGAGTGATAGCAATTATTTATACTGGCAATTAAATGGACATTGAGTATAAGAACTGCAAATAATTTGATTTTTATAAATATATTTAATAAGATTTACTAATTTTTTAAAATATTAAATTAAAATTTATCTTTTTAATATAATTTTATATCCTACAATGATAATTTTTATTTTGCCTTTTGATTTCTGTAATACTTTTGAATATATTAGAAGAAAATCATCATTTTTGAAAAAATATACAAGTAATTTTAATTAAAAATTTTCACTTTTTCCTATTTTTGATGATATATCAAAATTTTATGTTTTTTAATGTCATTACATTTTATTTTAAATATTAGGTTATTATTATTGGTACAACATAAATTATGTAAAAATCTTTACTATAACAACATAATTAACAATTTTGCTGAAATGTAGGCAAGAAAAATGGGTGAAATAAATACATAATAATTTATGAACCATATAGGTCTTTCTTTCATTAGCCATACAAACATCACTGACCCATCAATGAAACATTCAGGCATACAGAGTAGTAATTAAATTCAGTCTTTTAAAATATATTGGCCAGTTTCAGTAATATAAAAACCATAGCTTTACACAGTTTTTTTTTAATGAATATATTTGTCAAGGTAAGAGGATGAAACATATTCAACAATTAGGTTGAGTTTTAACTTTTAATGATTCGAATAAATGATATATGGACCTCCATCTGTTCTGAGAAAGAGAAAAGCAGCCCAGATATCTGAAAGTCTTAAAGCTGGCTTCAGGTGGCTAGGAGGTGACTTAGTACTTAAAGCAAGGCAGTGGTGTTTTTAGGGGGACAGAGACAATTTCACAGAACACCAGCTTTGGTCAGGATTCCTCTGTGACCATGATGGAGTAAGACAGAAACAGAACCACTTGGGAATCATGTTCTTAGTACAAGAATGTTTTCCAAACTGAAAAATGACCAAATATCTGCCTCTCCTAGTGATTATGAGACATTGCTACTTCTTTATCGATACAACTTACTTTGCACTCTTTTCTTTTCATTTTCCAAATAAGAATTATTAAGATTCCCAAAGATAGTGTTACACCTGTTTCCTGACAGTGTCCAGTCCCGAGCTAAGTCCTACTTTCTCAAACTCTCTTCAAAATCATTTCACACAAAGCCCCAAGCCTGCACGTACCTTCTTACACTCTGCTAATAAGAAGGCCTATGTTCCCTACGATGAACACTCTCTCCTGTTGCAATGAGTCAGTGATGCCAATGCACTGCGATGCCTTTGTGGTGGTTTTTAGCTGGCAGGTTTTGCCAACACTCGCTCTAGGTCCTGCAAATATTAAAGGAGGTCTTGCTGGGAATGTAGATTCCGATTTCAGTTCAGCTTGCCCACCAGCTGGAGTTGTTGCTGCTTCCTCACTAGTTACCAAGGACCAAACGCATGTCTAAGGTCATGATTAATGCCTCCCCAGACAGAACCAGAGGAAAGGAAATTCCTTCTGTTAAAATAACTTCAACCCTGAGGCTGATTACATGTAGGGAGTGAGCCTATGTGAGCAGAAGAGTGTAAACTTCATTTTAGATCGCCTGGTTCCAAGGTGTTCTGCCTACACGTTGGCGGTTCCTGATCTGAGAGAGAAAGTCGTCATGCAGGGGTGCTTACAGAGAGAGGACAGCTGGAGCCACATCTGGCTTCTCTAGCCTTGCTGTGAGGCAGCCTTCACTTGGAATGGATATTCTTATTTAAGTGTTTTTGCTATATTGTATTCTTTCCTGCAATAAACTGCAGATTTGTTATCATAAAAAAATAACTTTGACTCTGTTCTTTGTGAAATGATAAAGCTGGTGGTTTAATTATTCATGGAAGAATTCAATAAATATTTATTAAGCACCAGTCATGTTAGTCGCTATTATAGTGGCTGAGAACATAGCAATGAATAAATGGACAAAAATCCCTGGGTTCATGGCACTTACATGCTATGCAGCATTATGACTCCTTTTTATGTTTGGTTTATATTAACAGAGTCTTTATGTAAGATGCAAATGGCTCTTTCTTAGTCAGTTAGGGTGGCTAACACGGAATGAGAAGCTTTTTGATGGCCAGTCCTGCTCCTCTCTACCTCATCCTCCCTCCCCTCTGTGTCCACCCCATAATTGAAGATGGGGGAGAATGGTTTAAGTTTTAAAACACGCAAAGCTGAGGGCTAAATTCTCTAAATGTTGGTCTGTTTGGGTAGTTTAGAGGTATTTGTTATCAGCAACATATATCTTTAACAAATAATTTATATAAATTTAAAAAGTTGGTTTCAAATTAAATATGACCTCTTTCACCTCTAGCATCTTGCTGGAACCATTTAAGGAAATCAGAGCTTTCTTTTGTAGTTAGAAAAAGATAATCTTAATTCTAGCACTGGTGGGGTTATCACAACATCTAAAATAATGAAATCTAAATTTAATTCAATGCCCAAAATTTGTATTGAATACCTTCTGTGGGAAAGGATAGTATCTTTCTTTTATAAAGGTTAAAATACTTTGCAAACATTAGTGGACATTTTCAAGATAATGCCTAGATTTGATCTCAATAAATTTGTAGCACACAATATACATATAGAGCAACGTTTTTAGTAATGACTCATATGTAATAGTGTCTACAATGTGGTTTCCATTATAACCTTAGTCCTCATCTGCTAGTAACTTTCTCCAAATTTAATCTTTTGGGTTGAAATTTTCCATGCCTGGTTTAAGCTCAAAGGTATTCAAAAAATTATTTTTTAAAGTTGCAGGGCAATTCTTTTGGCTATCATATATGCCTCTTCTCATTTCAATGTAGGCAAGAGAAAGGAAAAAAGGAAAGATTTGAATATATGGGTATGGTATTTGCGTGTTCAACTAGAACCATAAAAAGGCCTTTATAGCCCAGACCTAAGATCATTTCACTCAAATCATTTCCTCAATTAACTGGAGCAGATGCACCATTACTAGTATGCCTTTGTCATTGCACGAACTATTCCTCTACGTGGATGCAGTGGATAAAAGGAGCCTTACAGATTAGGTTTCCATAGCGTTTAAATATGTATGTTTAGCTGATTATTGCGATGATTGTACACAATGCCTTGTCTCTGAAGCTCTAGGGTCTCTGTCATGTCCTTTCACTCCATTCCCTGCTCCATGTAGCAAACGTGTTATTTAGGAAATCAATAGTGGCTTCTTATCAGGAAAAATAGATGATTAAGTCTTTTTAGGTGACATATTAAAAAAGATGTCTCTTCGATTTGAGTTCTAGTAGTCACTTTGCCAAACTTGGAACTGTTCTTAAGACATTTTTTTTGCCCCACCTATAAGTGCAGCTGTGAGTACACCCTCTCTCCATCCAAAAATAAAGAATAAGCCTTCATAGAGATCTTGGTAGTTGAGGCTTATTGGTACACGAAGAAAAACAGCATTCTTGAGGACAAAAAAAGTGAGAAAGAACACAGGCAAGATTCCTTTTGGGCCCACACAAGATAAAATAAAATACTCCATAACTATATTCTCATGTGTCTTGAATTTTCACCTCACACTTGATTTAAACTTAAATGTCATTAGAAAGTCATCACTGTTGAAATTCTGTAGCTTGATCTTTTCCTAAAAAAACATCAAATTGCCCCAAAGGCACTTAAAAAGTTGACATCTTATGTATTCTCTTTCTAAAGAGCTACCCATGTATGTATGTATGCATAACTGGTTTGCGTGCTTGTCTAGTCTCTGGAGCTCTCCGATGTAGACATATTCATATATATCCATGTAGATTCAGAATTTTCCACATGAAACAAAAGGAATCTCATAATGAAAAGCAACATTTTATATGGATCCATGCCAAGGTACCGGATCCTTGTTCTTTTCCAGTTGATTTATCTTAATGATGCTCTGTCAGGCAAAAGCCTTTATGAATTCTGCATAATGTCCTATTCAATTACAGCAGCATGCTTGCCTCAGCTTTGCAAGGCTAAGCTTGAGATGATTTTTTTCCCTCTAAGAATCTCTCCCATATTTAGTGATAAAATGAAACCAGTTATTGCTGGAGGAATGCGATTAACAAAAAGGTTTTTTTTTTAAGACTCATGCTTAGAAAAATTAAACCTGGATTAGTTTTACCAACCTTATTTTTTATTTGAACCTAGCTTTTCATTTCTTTCCTCAGTTCAGTTAGATACAGGTCTTAGAACTATGCTTTGAATTAGTTTGTGTAAGCAGACAGAATGCATTGTCAAAATGTTCCCTTTCAGCCTTGTTCTTCTACAGAGAAACATAGGCAAGGCTCCAGGTTGCTCTGTAATAGTGCTGTTTGGTAGAACTTTCTGTGATAATGTTAATGTTCTATAACCACCAACCGCTTGTCGCTATTGAGCATCAGAAATGTGACTATTGTGACTGAGAAATTGAATTTTAAATACTATTTAAATTTAATTCACTCAAATTTAAATAGCTACCTACGGCTAGAGGCCACTCTCACAACACAGGTCTACAGAATTTAACTCTTGAAAACCGTACTTGAGATTTTGGCAAAATGCTATTGTTGTAACAAACCACCCCAAACTTAGTGCCTTAAAACAGTAATTTATCATCTCTCGTGATTCAGTACACTGACTACTCAGCTAGACAATTCTCACTTGGGGTTTTCTCATGTGGTTTCAGTGGCATTTCAGTTGGGGCTGGAGTCATCAGAAGGCTCAACTTGACTAACGTTTAGGATGGCTTCTCACTCTGTGTCTGGGTCCCTGGACCAGTTTGTCTGGAACAGTTGGGGACTGCCCAGGCATCTCTCTTTCAATGGAGCCTCTTCAAGTAACAAGCTTGGATTTTCTCACAGCATGGCAGTCTCAGGAAGTTGAACTTCTTACATGATGTTAGGCTTCCCCGAGAATGAATGTTTGAAGAGACAGGAAGTAGGAGCTGCGTGTTCTTGCAAGTACGGAAACTGGCCCAGCATTACTTCTATGGTCTAGTGGTCAGAACAATGACAGAGCCTGCCCAGATTTAACAGGGGAGTCCTAGACCCTACTTCTGGATGCAAAGGAGGTAAAAAATATTGTGGCCATTTTTAGTTCTCCACAGCTATTCTATAGAGGGGCAAATTTTTCTAAGTACATCCGGTAGAAAGTGTGAAGGCAAATGCCTCTACTCTCCTTCTCTACCTGACCAATTATGTAATTTCAATTGCCTACCTTGAGGCCAAGAAATGACAAGAGCAAAGAATTTTGTGCTTTTGGTGGGGCTTTCGATGATGTCTCACTGAACTGGGACTTCAGATGTAAGGAGAAACAGTGTTTATTTTAACTCAGGATTCAACTTCATGTGAGGTCATTTTCATGGTTCTAAAATTATTAACATGAAATTCTGGTTAAAAGTTCTCTCCACAGTGTATGCATGTAAGTGCTGTTTTTATCTGTGAATATGTAATGATCGTTTTAATTTTTTGTTTTGTTAATGCAACTTCAGTGGTTGTGGTTGTATTTTTACTAAACCTTTTTTCTGCCTCATTCTGCATCAGGTTGATCTTTTTTTCAAAAAATTAATAATCTGATATTAACAGACACTCATCATAAGTTTGGTGCATAAGCTTGGTGCATCTTTGGATTTCTCATGTTACTATACTTAAGTTTACCCACTTGATTTGTGTTTCATTATACATTCAAAACATTTCTTCAGTTTAACATCAACTTTCTACAATTTTAAAACATCCGTGTGGATATCCTGTTGTCAGTCGGTTTCTACCTATCTTGTCCAAGAAAATTATGTTCAGGTGAACATTACTTTTCTCCTTGAGTGAAGGCTGACTGCATTCCAGGACGGCTGTTAATAATTTGGTCTTGCCATTCAGTATTAATCAATAATGATCACACGATACTGCGCGATGGCCTGGGTCTAGGTGTCTGAGTCATGTGGAGGGTCAGCAGTTCCATCAAACGTATGGCTTTTAGTTTAGTCTTGGGATTCCTCCCACCTCAGCTGCCACACAGTCAAATGGCCTCCCAGAGGACCTTCTGGTACAGCTTTTATTTGGTTTCCTGCTCTTTGTTTCTTAGAGCTTCATGGTAGAGAGTGTTTCTTAGGTAATTGAATTCAGCAAGGCTTTAAGGTCTATATTGCAGAAGGAAGTGTGGCTGTGTAGAATTTCCTTGGTGCACACCACACTGATCAAAGGAGTGTGCTTCTCATCACCGTTTGGGGGCCAGATTAAGGGGTGACTGGTGATACTTTGTTCCATCCACTCCTTTCCTCTCCCTTGCAGTCACCTCCATTCTGATCCCACAGGAAGTCCCATAACCCCATTCCTTCAGGCTTTGCCTTGGCCTCCTTCGGTTCCATTTGCTCTGGCAGATGTAGCTGAGGCTCTGGCCTTTATTATTAACAGCCATGGCTTCTGGTACCTGGCAGGGCCTTCTTATCCAGAGGGAATGGGATGGATACTCTGTATAGTTTTGGGACTGGAAATGTTTGGCAGAATGAGGAAATCAGTACTTGGGAACTAAAATGCAAATTTTCACTCCCATACCTCAGGATTGCAACTTCTTTCCATCCTCACAACTGCCATCAAGTCCAGACCACGAGGAACTCATCCACTCTTTCTCCCTTTCCTTCACTCCCCAGCTATTGCCACAGTGATTATTTGGAAATGTGTATCTTATCAAGTCTCTTTCCTGCTCCCATTACTTCCCATTGCCTTTAACATAAAATCATATATCCTTACCATGATAAGAACAGTGTCTGTCTGTCCAGACTCATGTTCACCATTCCTTGCACAATCACTCAGCTCCACCCATACTAAACATTTACAGGCGACTTGAACTCACATTCTCTTGGCTACTCAGATCTTATGCCCATGTCCATGTTCCCTTTTCCAGTGTGACTCTTCTCCCAGTCTTCTAGCTAACTCCAACACTTTTGATCCCTAGTAAGTCTTAGTTTAAATATCGCTTCCTGCAGGATATCATCTTCTCTGTCTCCACAAACCAGGTTAGGCCCACTGTTATATTTACGCTTTCGTCTTCATCGCACTCAGTGCTCTCCATCATTGATTTTGTATTACTTTTCCCCTGTCGTAAGCAACTTAGGAACACTTATTCACCGTGTCCTGGCCACATAATGTCATGCCTGGATCAGAATAAGCATTTAATAGTTACTGAAAAATTGAATAAATTCCACATAATAGAAACATCTCCAATAAAATCTTATTGTTCGGCATGACTCTCAAATAAGAAATTATAATACAAATAACTATCAACTTGAAACAACTTTGGAACAAGAAATTTAATTCGTATCAAGTTATCTGTACCCTCTGCCTTTGAGTTCAATGCTTGCAATAAGGAATAATCTGAAACAATGTATAAATTCACACTGGTAGCACTGTCTGAGATCCTTTTTAGATAATCCTAGTACCTAAGTATAAAGAAGATCATAAGGCAAAAGTGACAAAGAGGAAAAGAATTCTTCCTTTGTAGGAAGCCTTGATCCTCATTTCACTTTCCTGGACTTTGCTCTGTGCACATTGTGCCTGGCCAACCCCAGCTTTACATGAAAGGGCTTCATCAGCTTTTAACAAACCATATGGTAAAAACATCTACACATTTCTCCTGATACCTTCAGGCACTGCTAAGCAGCTGGTATTAATGAATAAGAATGGCCAGTGAAATCATGGTATGTTGTTGCTAGGAAGGAACAGTTTATAGCCAGGAGAATTATAGATTACTAGGCAAGAACACACAGGAATAGAGGGGATGTGTGATTTCTGCATCTCATCTAGATTTGGCCACCTGTACTGCTTAAGGCAATACAATGCTGGGCTGATTAACAAGTATTAATTCTATTCCTACTGATGGTGGTCCTGGGAGATGGGACCAATGCCTTCAGTATTTACCAGAAGTATTCAGAGCCAACATCCCTAACCAGAGCCAATGTCCCTAACTGAAGCCACTGGGGGAACAATGAAAAGAGTCCCTAGTTAAACAATATTTTGTAATGTTGTTTCCTTAGTTTTTCCATCTTTTCTTGAAAAAAAGATATTTGTTTCCTCCCACTATATACATTAAAATTTTTTATTATGTTGAGACCCAAATCCTACTATAACCTTTTAAGAGACTCAAATCTTACCATAACCCAGATGTAGGAATTTCCCCTGTCTGCATGGAACTCTTTCCAGCTTCATACAAACTTTGATGCAAAATTCTACCCTTTCACTTCTGTTAGGTAACACACACACACACACACACACACACACACACACACACACACACATCCTAGCATACTTTTTTGGTAGTTTTTGTTTTATTTTGCATTTCACCTTGCAACAACCTGATTAACATAGCTCAAGTGCTTCCTTCAGGCCCTGACCCCCAGCTTCAAATTGGATGATGGGGTTATAGAACGTAGATAGAGATCTAAATGGTCGAAGCTTGGGATTTTGATGTCTGCAGAGGAAGAGTCATCTCGGTTGAAGGCCCTAAGGGAATGAGAGCTAGAGTTGAGTATCCTAAGTATATAATAACAATAGCCAATGTTTAATGAGTACCTAGTGTGTACCAGAAACAATTTGAAGCACTATAAACTTTTAAAACTCTTAATACTTTTAAGTACATACCTATGAAGTATGAAGTACTTATATTATTATCTTTTAAAGCCAGGAGTCAGGAAAGGATAATTCGGGAAAAAATTCTCCATGGAAGAGTTAAGTATTAGATTAGATACAGTTGAAGGGAGAAGAAATGAATTATAAGATTTATCTGAGAATATTATATAGCAGAGACAAAAAGATAGAAAATAAAAATGAAAACATTTAAATAAAAAATATGTAAATACAAATAAAAAGAGACATGGAAGGCAGAATGAGAGAGTCTAATACACATATAACAAAAGAGAGGAGAGAAACAAGGGAGAAAAAATAAAGAGATAATGGAGAATTTTGGTTGGCTCTAGAATGATGACCACCAAATCCAGACTTCTCTACAAACCCTATCCCCAAACTGTAAAATAAAAAAGGAACGCAAAGGATCCATACATGTCCCATGCCTAAGATATTTCCAGGAGACAGAGATATCGTAAGCTTCAAATTACCTATGAGTAGAGAAACAGATTTAAATTCAAACTAGGCTACTAATGGAGCTCCCACCACCATTGCTGGTCTGTGGGCACCCAAAGTGCGAGAGAGCAGCACAGCGGGCATGGATGCAGCACAAATAAAAAAATTTTCAGTGAAAGTAGAAAAGCCAAACATTGAGGGCTAAAATGAGCCAAGGTCTGGGACTTAGTTCACAGCAGCAGCTACAGAGAGGGAGCTTAAATGTGCATAAAACTGGAGGGAACAGCCTTGTAGAAGCATTGCTTCTGGAGGAAAGAGGTAAAGAGAGAAAAGGAATAAAGTGAAGTAGCAGAGAAGGAAAAGAAGGAAGAGTTAAGACTCATATAAAAATTAAAACGAAAAGAAATGAAAACATGCCAACTCCTCCCTTTCAACCAACCAATGTCATCCATTAAGGAAACTGCACTTCACTCTAGTGACAGAAGAGGGCGATCTTGAACTAGAAATTCTAATGCCTCACACAGGAACACTCAGACGAACTCCAAAAGAAGGTATTGTAAGAAGAAAATAAAAAATGAAAATGAAAATACTTTAACTGATGAAAATCCCCCCAAATTCATTAATAAATAGAAGAAAACTACAATACTGTACTCCATACTGAATTTAATATCAAGCAAGCAATTTAGAGTTATTTAAAAACCAACTTAGAATAAATTAATTCAAGCAATAAGAACAGAAATTACGAAAAATGTAAAAAATGTAATGAGAGTTGATTGAAATTGGGAAAGACATTGAAGGAAAAGTAAATAATCTCAGAACTGAAGAATTAAATTACAAAGTGCCCAATGGAGAATAGACTTAAATGATAATTTAATAAGAGCAATTTTTTTAAAAAAGAGAAAATAATATAAAGAAGGCAATAAAGACATTATATCTGTGACTTACTCTTGAACTGTACACTTGATACTTATTGGATTTCATTAACCAATGTCACCATAATAAAAAATTTCATCTTAAGAAATAAAAGAAGAAGGAAGTAAAGGGGCCAGCAAAATTAGACAATGATTAAATTAGACAATGAAAATCCAAATCAAGTATAATTGGAGTTGCCAAAAAAACAAACAAACCCATAACAATGAACCAAAACTAATATTTAAAACTATAATCCAAAAAAAACTTTATAGAAATGAGGGAAAAACCTAAATATAAATACTGAAAGGGCCATGGTGAAAATCTCAGAAAATTGATTTGAAACAATGAGCTCTGTGATTTATTCTAGTAAAATTACTAGGTTCTAAAGACAAAAATCTTTAAGTCCAAATTATTTATAAGCATAAGAAAATCAACTTGGCATCAGATTTATCAAAACAAATTATAGTCGATCAGCATTATGTTTCAAGAAACTCTAGACAAGAAAAAAGAGACAATTATTTTCTATTCAGCTGACTTATATCTTAGGTGCTGTTATCAGGTTTTATAGACGTCTTAACAAAATACTGCAGACTTGGTGTCTTAAAATAACAGAAATTTATTCTGTCATAGTTCTGGAGACCAGAGTCTGAAATCAAGGTGTTGATGGACCATGCTCTCTCTGAAATCTCTAGAGAAAGATTCCTAGCTTCTGGTGGGTTTGGCAATTGTTGACATTGCTTGGCTTACGGCTGCATCATTTTAATTACTGCCTCTCTCTTCACATGAACTTCTTCTCTCTGTGACCCTCTGTGTCTCTCTGTTTAAACCTCTTATAAAGAAAATAGTTATTGGATTTAGAGCTCATTCTAAATCTAGGATGATTTTATCTGGAGACCCTTGACTGATTCTATTTGTAAAGACCCTATTTCCAAATTGGGTAATATTCATAGGTTCAGGGGGGGTAGGACTTCAACATATCTTTTTTGGGGATGTTATTCATCCCATTACAAGTGCCAAGGGAAAAAAAATAATACATTTTAATATATCACTCACAAGATAAATCAAGTGGACAAGAAAGACAAAAATAATTCTGGTAATCTGTAATTAAAATGAAGAGGTACTGGTATGTAAACATTCAGATCAATGAAATAGAATAGAAAATTTAAAACAGACCCAAATATACAGAATTTAACTTAGGATAAAGATAATGTCTGAAATTACTGAGGCAAGTATAAATTTTGAATTAAATTTGTTTAATACAGACATTGTTTGTATTAAACATTGTTTAATACAAACAATGTCTGTTTGTATTGTTTACAAACAATGGGAGACATTGTTTAATACATTATATAAGTTTCAAGTATACAATTCTATACTACATCATCTATATATTGCCTCATGTGTTCACTACTATAGTCTAGTCTCCTGTCACTATATATTTGGCTCTCTTTACCCTCTTCATCCTCCCCCATCTCCCTTCCCCTCTGGTGCCCACCATGCTGTTGTCTGGTCTATGAGTTTGTTTGTTTTGTTTGTTCGCTTGTTGTTTTTAGTTTCGTATCTCACGTATAAGTGAAATCATACAGTTTTTGTTCTTTTCCATTTGATTTATTTCACTTAGCATGATACTCTCAAGATCCATCCATGTTGTCATAAATGGCAGTATTTCGTCCATTCTTATGGCTGCATAGTATTCTATTGTATATAGTACCACACCTTTATCCGTTTATCCACTGAAAGACATTTAGATTGTTTCCATGTCTTGGCTATTGTGAATAATGCTCCAATGAACCTATGTATCTTTTGATCTAATTTCTTTTTTGACTCAGTATTTTTCAGTAGCATATTGTTTAATTTCCACGAATTTGGGGTTTTTCAGCTTTCTTTTTGCAATTGATTTTCATTTTCAAACTGTTATAGTCAAAGAATATGCTTGGTATGATTTTGGTTTTTTTAAATTTGTTGAGACAAGTTTTGTGGCCCAACATATATCCTTGAGAGTGTTCCATTGCACTAGAGAAGAATGTATATTCTGGTGTTCTGGGATAAAAAGTTTTGTAAATATTGATTTTGTCCATTTTGTCTAATGTGTCTTTTAAGGCTGATATTCTTTATTGATTTTGTGTTTAGATGGTCTATCTATAACTATCAATGGGGGTAGTTAGTTTTCCTACTATACTTGTGATTTGTCAGTTTCTCCTTTTAGTTCTGTTAGGAATTGCTTTATATATTTTGGTGCTCCCAGGTTGGGTGCATATGTATCAATAAGTGTTATATCTTCTTGATGTGTTGTCCCCTTTATCATTATATAGTGTCTACTTTTATCTTGGAATCTATTTTGTCTGATATAAGTATCACTACACCCACTTTTCTCTGGATGCCATGTGCTTGGATTATCATTTTCTGCCTCTTAACTTGGAGTCTACCTTTGTCTTTATAGCTGAGATGAAGCAGGATATGGTTGGGTCTTGTTTTTTTACTCTAAAAGGTGGATTTTTAAATAAATAATTTGGGGACAAACGAATAGTCATTTGAGAAAAAAATTTTTGTCAGATCTATTCCTCACACATTACACAAGAGTAAGCATCAAACAGAGCAGAGATCTAAATGTAAAAGGAAAATTAGAAACAAACATTTGTGAATTTCTCTCTATATATCTCATGTATAGGGGAAGATCTTATAAATATGACTTAAAGTCCCAAAGCAACAAAAACGATTGATACATTTTATAAAATTAAAAAAAAACTTTCTTATGGAAAAAAACACCATTAACAAATTCAAAAGATAAGTGACAAGTTATGTAAAAAATAACTTAAATATGTACCACAGATACAGTGCTGACATTCCTACTATATTTAAAAAATTAACATTTGTGGAGAAAAGACCAAATATTCAATTGGAAAATGAGCAAGAGACATAAAATGACAATCCATAAAAATGATATAAAATGGCTCTTAAACATATGAAAAAATTTTCAACTTTAGTCATAATCAGATAAACACAAATCAGAACTACACTGAGATAATATTTCTCACCTACCAGGTTGGCAAAAATTTAAAAGCTTTAGAACATATTCTTTTGGCAAGACTGTGAGGAAACAGCCACTCTTGTTCATTGCAGATGGGAATGTGTATATGGTACGTACTCTATGGAGAGGAATTTGGCAATGTCTAGCAAAACTACTATGCATTTTCTCTTTGACTAAGCAGCCCTGCTTCTAAAGATACACATGCCCAAATATGAAATTATATATTTATGAAATTATTTATTGAAGCATTATTTATAAATACAAGATATTTTAACCAACCTGAATGTGCATACATTAGAAACTGGTTGACTAAATTATAGTCAATGGAGTACTATGTGGCTGTAAAAAAAAGATAGAGAGCAAACCTATGAACTCATATAGAGTGCTTTTTAGGATATGTTATTAAATAAAAAGAATCAAAGCACAAAAATGTACATATAGTATGTTATCTTTTGTGTAAGACAGAGGAGAAATAAGAAAACATATATGTATGTGCTTGTACATGGAAAAAGAAATATAGGAGAGTTAAGGCAGAAACCAATAAAATTGCTTACATATAGAGTATGTGGGATATCACAAATAATAAATGAGTATGGCAAAAAAAACTACATAGGAATAATTAATGATATGATTCACAAGCTTAATTTAGATATCACTGAACTAAAAATTAAAGAACACACATTTTTTTTCCCAGGAACAACATGAAACATATATTAAAATTATATAACTAACTGATTTCATAGAGATCGCATTCCTTGTCCAAAATACCCTAAGATTATAAATCAACAATAAGAAATTTTAAAACAATTCTTATACATTTGCAATTTAGAAAACATAATTTTAGGTAACCAAAGGTTAAAGAAATATAAATCGGAAATTTGAAATAATTATAGTAAATAGTGTGACAGCCTGCTGAAATGTGAAAGGGTTAAAGAATAATTAAAACCTGAAACTGCTCAAAGGAAGTCTACACCTTAGGTCTGGTTTCTAGAACCCCTAACCACATTCTGTTAATCATAAAACTTGTAACAATGAGCTCATACGCTAACTGCCAATTTTAGCCTATGTAACCCTGCTTGCTTGCGTGGCATGAAAAATAATCAATTGTATATAAGCTGAAAATTACTGTTTGGCCATCGCCCATGGGAACACTGGCTATTGTCCATGGGAACATAGGCGATCACCCATAGGAACATAACATTCTAACAACAAGCTTTCTGCTTCTGTACTCCCTGCTTGCACACCTGACCAGTAGGTTGACAGGCAGTGAATAGGAGAAAGATGGACCTTTGTGTTTAAGACAGAATGAGGAATGGGATTTAGGGCTTAAAAACCTTGTATCTTGGCATTTCGGGGCTGCTCCTTTGTACAGGACAGCCGCCAGCTTATAAACAGCCTTTAAGAGCATACTTGGTTTGGCCTATTCTATACAGGCCACAACAATAGAAATACAATGAGTGCATGTGAAAATTAGTGAGATGCAGCTATAGTAGCACTCAGAGGGAGATTTATAGCCTAAGATACATTTATTTTTTAAACAAAATTAAGGTAAAAGTATTAAACATTCAACTCATATGGTTAGAAAAAATATAGAAGAAACACAAAGATGGTAGAAGAAGGGAAATAATAAAGATGACGTAAAAATGCAAGCAAGCAAACAGACAAAAACCAATGGAGATGATCATCAGCACTAAAATCTGCTTCTTTGAAAACTTTAATAACATATTAACTTTAATAACAGACAAGTTTCTGGAAAGACTGACCATGAGAAATAAACAGAAGGAATAAATTAGTACTATTGAGAACACCAACAACAAAAGGGCTCTAAGTGCCATAAAGGAGGGAATGATGACGAGGTTCCAGAGCAGAGGCCATATTTAACATTCTCTCAAGTGCAGCCCAGATGCTAACTCTGCTTTCATAATGGGTCCTGCATTTCTGTCTCTGTGTCTTTTAGGTTCAGCCTTTTAGTCTGGCTACTCTTCATTATTTACATATCTTCCATTTCCTTCAGCACAGTGACAGAAATCTACATATTTAAACCCCTAACTTCAAACCTATTTTCCTTTCTCTCGGTTCTCTCAAATTCATTGTTTTTGAAACACAAAGCCAAGTAGATAGATCCACCCTCTAAATCTTTTTGCAGTCTTATCCTTTCACTCTGCAATAAGCAGAAGTGCATAGTTCTAGAATGTACTTTGGAAGGAGAAAAAAGCAAATCTCTTAAGAGTAAAAATACTAGTTAACATCTAAAAATATTCTTTACTACATATGTTTTATACATATAGATAATTCACTAATAACATGGCCATCTTAGGTGCTGAATCTCAGCCATGGTCAGAAGGCAAAATATTGTTGAATTTCTTTTTTTGTAATTGTGCACTAGGGTGGTTAGCTTAAACTGAAATACTATAAGAGAATATATTAGACCCTTGGCATAAATGATAAATGTAGCTACCTAATGGTGCTGCTCAAATTTTTAACATATAGATATTAACATATAGGTATGTTAGCCTTCCAATTTGAATAAAGTCAGCTTATTGATTCAGGCACTTGGAATGGTACCTCATACCTTAAAATCTTCTATCCTGTAACTTTTTCTTTCAAACATTTGAATTTAGTAAGTCTCAATGTGTCTCCTTAAACACTTTTGCCTGTAATTCTTTAAAACCATGTGTGACTTACTCCATATGCTTTTCATTCATTTACAATCAAATCATCAAAATACAGCCTTTAAAGAGCTATTTGATTTCAAAGAACATTTTTTAATAAGCATTTAAAGCCCTTTGAGAATAAAAACGGGATGCCACATTTTTCCAAGAGTAAACACAGCACAACCAAAAACACTCTCATGCCCAGAGAAATCCAAGCTTCTGAATTTTAATTCTTTTCTATTCTTGAATAAATGATCCATCTCCTATCTTAGTTTAACTCCTGGTGAAGCGTGAAAGGTTTTGAGATGAGGAAGTAGTATTTTTCAAATTACTATTTAAATATCAATTTAGCTACCATTTCAGCAGCTTCTGTTAAGACCCGCTTCTATTTGCCTCAGTTGTTCTACAGCAGTGGTTCTTAAAGTATGGTCCCGAGATCATCAACACCAGCAACATCTAGGAACTTTCTGGAAATGCAAGTTGTCTACCCTTTTGGTAGACATAATGAGGCAGAGCCTAGCAGTCTGTGTTTAACAAGCTCTTCAGGTGATTCTAATAGGCACTCAAGTTTGATAACCACTGTTCTAAGGCCTTGGTTCACTCTTTCATCTCAAAGACATGCTTTCAGGAAAGGTTATGAGCTCTGTCATTCACACCTTAGTTTGAATGATTTTATATATGGTACCTCTTTTGCAGCTATATTATGAATTAAATAGATTTTAGGTATCATGAGGAGAAAGTTTTTATTTTTAATCTATTTCCTTTAAAGAAAGAAAGAAAGAAAGAAAAAGAAAAAACAATCTTTCCACTTCCTCTGAGACTCAGCCGCTTGGAATGGTATCTCGTCCCCTAAAATCAGAAACATCCTTGAAGATTTTTTGGTCAAGAAATCAGGAGCTACAAGTTTTGTGTCATAGTAGGACCTACAGCTCATGGTTTGTGGATGCTAATTTATGTTGTATTTTGAGCATTTAAATTATGTTGTTTTCTGGCTAATACCTTTTTTTTTTTTTTAATAATAGAATATTAAGATGATGAGAAATTATAAAAAGTGAAGTATGATGTTATAAAGTTTTACTAGACAATATTTCCTTATATTTACACCTATATACTTAGAGGTGGCTTTGGAACTAGAAACACTTGGATCCAAATCTCAGAACCTTTGCAACTTTCTAATTGCGAACTTGGGCAAGTTCCTTGATCTTTCTAAAACTCGGCTTATCTGTTCCTCATCAATGAAAGGAAGGGGAAAGTGTTTCCCTTCTTGGAGTGTTGTAAGATTTAAATGAGATAAGATTTGGGAAGCATTTAGCTTGGTGTTTAATATGATAGTGATTATTATTTGGTACAATATTTGGATAGCTAGTAACTTGAGAAAATGTGTGTGTAGCAGGGTGGCACGGGGTGATCATTCAGTACTTAGAGAAAAGAGAAACAGGATTTTGTTTAGAAAAGGAATTGTTGGGGAGCCATTTTGCTCATGATCACCAGCTTTCTTCCAGTGGTGGTACTTGTTTCTATTTTCTTTTAACTGAATGTTGCTTGGTGTTGCTCCTGAAATAAATTCTTATTCCTTATATTCTATCTCCTTAACTTTCAAGAAAAATATCAATGAGACTGGCAGGCAGCTGATTGGCTTAGCGTGTGTTTACAAAAAATGAGATCCCTGGAAACCTAATTCCTTACAAGTTTACCAAAAAAAAAAATAATAAAAAAAATAAAAAATCCTTCCTTCAGCATCCTTACAGATGCTTGTGTAAGGCTTCTTGGCCCTTTGGTCTCCAGCTGGGTGGATGTAACTTTTCAATTCCTTTATGATTATTATTATGCAATTAATAATAATAGTGATTGACTTAATTGTCAACCACTTAGTTGAATTAGTGGTTAGTAAAGTCATTGTGTATTTAGGCAGAAAGTTCAGAGAGTTTATCAGAGTTAAAATAAAAAATAAAAGTGAACACCTGCTTTGAGTTTGTTGAGAGAAGAAAATTGCTTTGGGTGTCTTCCAAACTGAGCTTTCTGTTGCTTCCTAGCCATTTTTTGATTGTTCGATCCTAGGGTTCCTTGAGAAGAGAGCTCTAAATTGGGCTAATCTGTCCACCTTTTCCTGAAGGCCTGCCCGTGGGAAACTGCCTTGTTTTAGTTGTTTTGAGTTCCAAGCTTGCCTACAGAATACTGTGAAGCCCCACACTGTAAGGGAGTTAATCAAAGGAAAATTCTTCAGACATGAAAGGCAAGAGTAATGCAACAGCGTTATGATTCTGGGACTATTTTGGCAAAGAACTGGCTGACTGAGTATCCTGGTTACAGGCTTCACATTTAGCTTATTTTGTCTTTCAACTTGTTTCAAGGGGTAATGCCAATTTTTTTTTTAATAATTAAAAGAAATCCTATTGTTCATAATGACCTTTCAAAAACTTGGAAATTCTTTTTGTACCAGTTTTGTCCTTTTCATTTTGGCAAAAAGGGCTTTGTATGTTTCTAATGGAGATTTTAATTATAATATTTTAAAAGACTATATTGACAATTTCAGTAGTAATGGAGACCTAACTTTCAGTTCAGTTTTTATTTGATATTTGCTGAGGACGATTCAATCCACTTTGCTTGTATTTAAGGGACAATTTTATCTAATAGAGTCGTAATGGAGAAGTTCATAGTACTGATCAAAAAGCCTGGTCTATTAAGATATTCTTAAAAATGAGGACTCTCTGGGAGACTGTGTAAACTTGAGGCCATCCCCCAAATTTGAATTTTTGATTTTGAGAAGAAATATCTCAAAAAAATTTAAATCACTCTTAGGAGTATATATAGAGAAAGCAGATTGAAGATTTGAGTGAAGAAGCTCTTTGAGGTTGCATAATCAAAGTTTAGTTTTTGCAACATGCAAATGTACCAAAGTTCATTAACGTCAAGAACTTCTTTGGGTCTACTGTAATTTGTGCCTTGGAATTTTTCAAATATTTCTGATGTTAAATTCAAATAGAAAGACCCATATAATACTGCCATGCAATACTGATGAGAGGTGTATGCTATTATAATGGAGGAGAGGAGTGATTGTATCAAGGCTATTTGGTAGAACTGGCATGTATTAGAATAAAAGTATAATGGTTACAAGTCACATTGGGATGTGATAGAAGGTCTTATAAAAGGTACCAAGAGCTGAGTTCTTAAATGTAGTTTTTCATCGAATTAATAATAATAAAATATATTAGACTGGAGATTTTGAGTGGAAGTAATATTAGCAATAGATAAATCTGTCTAGTGAGATACAGAGGAAGGGTTCTACCCTTTTCTGGTTATTCGTACCCTAGGAATGGGGTGTGTGACTACTTAGAGTTCAATCGAGTTGAGTCCAGGTTTCTGCAAGAATTAACTGTGCCTGTACTACTCTGAGTTGTCTTGGTAAGGAGGCATTTTTCTTATGTTCATTATATTGTGAAGAGAGAATTCTTATGTAAGTCGGCAAATTAATATTTAGGAAAGTTGTGAAAACCTAGTTGGGTTAGCTTCATTTTGAGAGAAATGTGGCAAAGGCAGCTCAGACAGTTTTATGTAGTGGAAGAAGATGAGGAAACCTAGGGGACGGACCTGAAATTCTATGTTCAAGAATTTCTTGAGTCTGTGTGCTCGAGTGCTTCTGGACACAGTGCTTTTCTCATCTACTGCGGAATTGCAACCAATTCAATAAATTAAGTTTTTGCAAGTCTCTGTTGTCTGAACTTGTTTTAGCTATCTTCATTGTTCCCTGGAAGAGGCTTCCCATGAGAAAACAGAGTACGTTCTCCTGGTGGCCTGTGTAAACTGGCATGGAAAAATTACAGCTGCCTACTACTTAGACTGAGTTTACCTGTCCCTTGTAATTTCCCAGAAGTGTTGAAATGAGGAGTTGTGGGAGGAGGAGCCAGTACCTGCCCCAAAGAAGCCGATATCTATAAAATGTACATTAGAGAGACAAATCTGATTAGAGCCCCAATTCTGCCTTTTGGCATCTATGTGACTTTGGGCAAGTTAGTTACTGACCTATAAACTGATAATCATAATATCTGATACTTATATACTCTTACTGAGTTCCTGGCATTATGTCAAGCACTGGCCAAATATTATTGCTATAAAGTGAGGACTCTTGTCTCCTTTTACAGAAGAGGAAGAAAATATTGCAGAAGTTAAATAATTCGTCTTAAGTCGTGCTGCTAGTAGATGTTAGAGCCCAGAGCCCAGATTAGAGCCCAGGCATGTGGACTTTGACGTGTGTTCTCTCAACTACCACAGGATACTTCATGGGATTGTTGTTCACAAGTTTATGTCTTAAAATGTACAGATAAGCAAACAGTTGTAAGCCCAACATGTAGCACACAGTAAAATTGCAATAAATATTAGCCATTATTACAATTACATATCAGCACTATATATATTTTAATGTACACAGCCTTTACCCCAAAATTAAAATTATCAGATACGAAAGCTGGAAATCAGATAGGATAAGTTCACTGAGCTGGTAAAAGGCAAATCCGTGATTTAAATCAGTATTTTCTGACTCCAGAGACCATATCCTTTCTCCTCTACCAGTAATTTGCAACATGTAGTGAGTGTGAGGATTTCTGAAGGGTCCAGAGTTAATACAAAGGCGCCATGAATCCATGGTTGTGCTAAGCTTGTCTGTAGATTGAATGTATGATGTATTTCACGCATGTATGAACTATTTCCAGATGATTAACATATATAAATCTACTCTTGAAATTAAAAAAAGCATAGGTTCATTAATAGGACTCTATAACCCATAATATCTTCTTGCCATTCTGAGTTTTCCCAATGTTCAGATACCAAAAGTGCAATTACTCTTAAGTGGAAATCCATGAATATTTTTGAAGTTAAAAGGGTTTTCACATTTGAAAACTTTAGGACATAATAAATCACATAAGTTCATAAGCCTCCATGATTAGGAGGACTGTGCCTACTTATACATGAATTTATTAGTACACGATGCTGCTCTGGACAAATGCAGTGGCAGAAGCAAAGGGAAGCTCTATGGAGTATCTTGTGCATGGATATTTATGCACCATAAATATCTTACAACAGCTTTAATGGAAGAAAAAAAGAAAACACCTAGAAGGAATTAGAAGCAACAGCTCTGGTTATGGAAATGTGAATACCTAAATTGCTGGTCTCATAAGTTTTGATGAATGTGATTGCCATTAAGATGAAGGGAATCATATGGCCCTCATCCTCAAAAAGTGTGTGAGAATTTTTCCCTCAAGGGTCAGATGAGTTATGAGCATTCGAAAAGAGGAAATTTAGAGTTAATTTTCCAAGTGACTGTTACACTGGGGACTATTGAAGAGTAGTAAATCCTATTACCGTATAGGACAGTGTACAAGAAGTAAAACAAAGCAAGCTTTTCCTTGTGTCTTCAATGATGTGGTATGTTGTAAACAAACAATTTGAGATATATATCAACCTTGTCTTCAATGCCACTCATGTAATTTTAAGCCTCACCCCTAACATAGATTATGCATTGTGTTTGTAATTTTATTTTCCGTATGGTTTTGTGATTATTTAAATCAAATTTAGTGACTCATAGAATGACAGTGAAAAAGACTTGAGTGAATGAGAAGTAAGAGGATCACTGCAGCCTCTAACTCTTCATTTAGGACAGAATTTCAAATGATCTTTTGGCATGAGTGTTTCTTCAAATGCAAACTAACAGAGTCTACTGTATGCACAGATGAGAGTGGAACTGCTCGGATTAAAGCAGAGAACCCCCACCCACTACCAAGCATCATCTCTCCAGTCCTGCCTCCTGTGGCCTTTGAGACACCTTTGAGAGCCCATAGTTCTGGGAACCAGTTTAAAAACTACTACTTGATAGCCTTTCAAGTCTCTTACAGGGAAAATTTCCTATACAATTATGTCCCAAACAGATTTTCACTCTAGTAGAAAGTTTAATGTGCATATTCCTTTTTGCCTTCTTTTTGAAGGCATGATTAGCTATCACTCTAGATAACTTTCCTAATTATTTTCTCATGGCCTATCAGCTCAATCAATTGTGGGGAACTATTTCGTAAGGATTGAATGCCTTATCATATATCATTATGCATCTATGCAATGAAAGAATATTGAAGGAGGGTAGAAAATTATAGTAATATAAGTTATAACATACCTAATTGAACTGATAATATTAACCAATGCTACCATTTATTGAGCACATTGTATAAATGCCAGACACTATACTTATATTTTTTACTCACTTGTTTCTTATAGCATCCCTGTGAGCTGGACATGATCTCCTCCACTGTACAAATGAGGGCATTGAGGCTCAGGGAGTCTCATGCTAGTAGCTGGCAGAGCTGGGATGCCTATGTATGTGCTTATTTATATATTCAAATCTGTTTGCACGTTTTTGAAGGAGACATATATCTCTCCCAGAATAGTGCTCAGAGTAAAAAAAGTTATAGATTATACTACTGATAGAATCTCAAATTACAAAAATGAACTATCATGCAATTTGTGACTGAAATTATAATTTTAAACTTATTTTGAAGTGTTCCTCAAGATATCATTTTTGAGGACTTCTATAATAATTTATATTGTTAATGCATTTGATATTTCTAGGAAGCAAATTATAGGTTAGGGTACGGGGTAAAGAAAAATATTGATGGGAACTTAAATAGCTGACTTAGCATTACTGAACAAGTCAGTGCTTGGGGATTTCGTGTGTGTGTGTGTGTGTGTGTGTGTGTGTGTGTGATATTTGCACACTAATTCAGTGCAGAGCAAGTTTTACCTTTGTTATCATTATTTAACTTGCATTGGTTATTTACTACATTATAATGTCCTTCATCTTAGAAAACACCTCTCTTGATGCCATGGCTCTTGCAGCCAATTCCATATTTCTGCTTTTTATTAAAAAAACAAAACAAAAACAAAACCAAATAACAAAACTCTTGGAAAGGATCTCCACTCCTCTACTGAAACAAGTCCAGCTTGCTAAATCTTATAGTTAATTCTCAGTCCTCGTTTTAGTAGTCTGTCCACATCATTTGGCACAGTGCATCACTTCTTCCTTCTGGAAACTCTTTCGTCTCTTGGCTTCCATGACGCCACACTCTCCTACTTTACTGACCCCTCCTTCTCCTTTGCTGCTCTCCTTCCTTTTCCTGAGAGAATACCATCCAGTTCTCGCCTGATTCTTCTATCTCATTTCCCTTTCTCCTTCTCCCACTCTCCTCCAACCACCCTGGCCTTGCAAATTCTTGAATACACTTTGCCTTTTCTGCCTTAAATCCTCTGTGTTTGCTTTCCCCTCCATCTGACACTTTCCCCTCATACATCTGCATAGTTAACTCTCTCACTTCATTCAGGTCCTGGTCAAATATCATTACTCTATCCCTCACCCCAGCATCATTCTGAATTCCCTTACATGGCTTTATTTTTCTTTAAAGAAGTTATCATGATCTGAAATTATATAATTGTTTGCCCATTTTGTCTGTCTACCCTGCTAGACTATAAGTTTCCTGAGAGCAGGAACTCGGTCTACCTTGTGCATCATTGTATCCTTAATACTGCAATAGTGACTGCATTAAGAAGGGTTCAAAGATATTTCATAAAGTAATACATTTATGTGCAAAGCACCTACATGTGAAATGACAATGCTTTGTATTTTATACATATTAGTAATACTCTTGATTTTTTAAATTTTATTTGTTAGTTCTGCAGTGGCAACTTTAGACATAATATATGAATTTTGTCTTTCAATCTTAATTTTATGACTTCGTACATAGTCTCTTCAGGTTTTAATTTTCTCCTATTCCTTTGTGTGTATGTACTTTAATGTAACAGTTTTAATTTGAAATGATGGGGATGTATATTCATACATATATGAATCCATAGTGATATGTTCAGGTTAGTTATGTACGCTTTTTACCCAAGCACAGGCACACACACAAATACTGACTGGGGCATGAAGCCCACAAAGAAATTGAAACCAGATGATATATAAAGAACTCAAAGGTAAAGCACCAAATCCTTCATTCAGGAGAAATAGTTTCCATACTGAATAACGGATACACATATTGGCTTCCGCAGTAGCTCAAAGATATTGCTGTTCTAAATGATAGCTGGAGCCCGCTCTCCCGCTAAAGTGTTTAAATTAGGCAATTAACCAAATTAGGACTGTCTATTCAATTAGTGTTTCTAAATAAGATAGTCCTAACTAATCGATAGGTAATTTCTTTTGTAATATAGTGAGAAACTTGTCTTTCTAGTAAGATACCTAAAGTCAACCATCAGAGAGCTTTTCTTGAAATAAGGTCCTAACTTATTGATTTCACTCCATTGGAAACTTCAGTAAAGCAATGGAATGAAAAATGTAAAGCGGGGTGTAAAAGAGAAAGATACGTCTTTGCTATTTTGGAGAAGAGCGATCATGAGTAGGTATTTCTCCAAATCAGACATGGTGATGCAGCCTGTCCAAAATTGTTGGTTTCAAATGGTCCTTTAGTCTCATCCTCTGACATGAGACTTATTATTAAGTCTCATGGTGGTTATTAATATTTCTCTTTTAGAATGTCAGATCACTTGTCACATATGGGTGCAATAGATATCCCCAGCCACTCTTAATCTCGTCCCCATTTTCTTATTTATCTAATCTTGGAAATTCTTTAAGTATGCATTACTTTAGTAAATAGGAAAAAACATTTCATTGAGAATCGAGAACCGCTAGAAAAAAGATGGAATGTTTTCCGTGTAGGAATCATATCATTGTTCAAATATCCTCCCCCATCTCAGTGTGCAATATACACCCAATCAAATCAATTTCGCCTAATTAGGAAACCTCCAAACCCAGAGATATCTATAATTGAGTCCTCTAAGTTTTCAAATGTAAAACGATGAAGTAGCATTTTTTATGCAGACAATTTTCTTCATTCATGAATGTAAAGGAGTATGCCCACTGTAAGTTTAGCAGACTGTTTAAGATATAAGTTAATTCTAAGAGAATGAGCAAGCCCTTTGCTAAGAATGGTGGATGGCCAGTGGTTGGCCATCTCTGAGACAAGTAAGTGTGGTAAACATAACTTCTGGTCACATATAATTTGTCTGCCAGACGATGCCTAACCTCACCCCATCTCTCATCCTCAACCCATCTCCAACCCTTCCTCATTCCAGACACCCACTTAATCCTTGCTTGCTATCCCAGGGGTTAGGGATGCATAATAGGATGAAGTTCAAGGCTGTAGAGAGATTTTAGAATGGGAATAAAATGTCTGTTTCACACATTACTTGTTAATAGAAACAGCTGAAAGTTTAATGGTTTGTTTTTTGGGCTGTGTTTAAAATCTTCTGCATGAAAACAGCTGCATCGGTGCACAGGTGCGGCAAAAAGGACTTGTCAGAAATGTCATGTACATGCATATTTTTTTCCTAAACTATTTGGACAGATGATACTTTTCTATATATTTCTTCTCTCCATAGGTATACAGCTATATTTTATAACATATGTCTGGTAAACAACTTTATAAAATCTAAGGATAAAAATCTGATGCACCCTTGATACATTACTGTTCAAATTAAATTATATTATCACTTTTTGGGACTCCATCCACCTGGGATATCCCAGGCCATCTGCGTTTCTGAGCTTTATGGATTTAATATTTAGAATGTTATATGCAAATCTGAAAAGAATTAGCTTTGCTTTTAAAGAGAATCCCTTTGACGAATTTAGGAGATGAGAGAGCAAATGCATGCACCAGAGGGGGGAAAAATCAAGTTTTATTTTGGATATAATCATAAGTTCAATAACCAGTAACCACCTTCCCCTCACCATTTGCCATATGATGAATTTTAAAATTTTTATTGCTTTTCTTTAATGTTTTACATTGTAAAATGGAAATGAGCATACTGCATTTTAATCTTTCTTATATTTTAAAGTTGGAGTGAAAGGAATCATGCGAAACTTACTGTTACGTACCAAATTTTTTGAAGATTGGTCTTGGCCATGATTTAAATACTTATGATGAAATTCAGAAGTTTGTTTAATGTTATTTCTAAATTTTTGAATGTACACAAAGCTCCATGAGCGCTTAATGACTGCGTGACTTTGGGTGAGTCACTTAATCTATCCAAGCGCCCATCTTCTCATCTTTAAAATGAGGACAATGATACTTGCCATACACTGCTGTGGGGAAGGTTAAAGTTGATATGGATGTATAGCACTCAATCTAGGGTAGTGCCGAACCTAGATGCTACCTAATTTACCAGCCTTGAAGGTCCCTGAGGCCCTGCCTCTGTGATTCATGGCCTTGAGTTGAGACTTCCTTTATACTTTTCCCGATGTTTAGTAGCTTGCAATCTTTATCCCTGGTATGTCTTGGAGTGATCTGATCGCCATAGGGGCCCAGAGCCTTCCATGCTCCTGGCCCCAGCTGATTATAGGTAGTTGAAAAGAAGCCAAATGCAACCAACCCCTTTTACTCTGGGCAAGCTCGGATTATTCCTTTAGCCCTTCCTTCACCAGGCATCCCCCAGATTCATTAGAACAGGCCTGACTTTAGACCCTGCTGGAGGCAAAACCTGCACCCACCATCACAAACCCATTGTATCCTGACACTGACCTGGATTGATTTGTAAATACGTTGAGAGAGAGCCTATAGTTACAAAATTAAAAATCAAAGCATAAAATGCATTTTGGGTAACATATTGGTATGAATGAGATACAGACAAACAAAAATTCAGAATTCTGCCTGTTCCCTTACAGAGGGAATGAAGCTGAGGTTGAGTGGGGTAGGAAAATAAAACCGTGTGTGTGTGTGTGTGTGTGTGTGTGTGTGTGCGCGCGCGTATACATATATATATATTTTTGCTTTGGGACATGCATTTGCTCTCTCATCTCCTAAACGCATCAAAGGGATTCTCTTTTAATGCAAAGGTAATTCTTTTCAGATTTCTTAGGGAATAGGGCTGGGGTTGGGTGGGGTGAGAAGGTGGCATCTGAATTGATTTGGAGAGAGTCGACAAACAGGAAAGACGAGAAGTCCTATACAATTCTGTAACTTTACCACAATCAGCCGTGTTTATTTTCAACTAAAATATAGCCTGTGAAAGAGAGCTATTTCATATCATGTCCAGAAAAATAATTTGCTTGCTTGCCTTTTATTCTTGGAAATCTTTATAGCACATTCATTTTATACTAAATAATCTAGAATTATTGTCTGGTACCTAACTCAGTGAAAGATCTCAATAGATTTATAGTTATTCTGAATATGAAATTGATGACTGCACTTGAGTTGAATAAACTTTCTAATTTTTGGTGGCTTGTACATCAGATGAGCCAATATCAGTGTTCTCAACTTTGATTGCCCATTAGGGAGCTTTAAAAAAAAAAACAAAAAACTGCTGATGCCTGGGTCTCAACCCAAGATTCTAATTTAATTGGTCTGAGTCATGGCTTGAGGAATAAAAGTTTTAAAGTTCCTCAGGTGATTCTAATATCTAGGCCAGGTTTAGAACCACTGGTCTAGATTAAGGATAAATAGCATAGGCTAAACCTATAATTTATGCAACCTGGCAAAAATCTCTCTTCCACTTAATTCAGTGAAGCTTTATTGAGAAGTCCTCTTCAAGGCTCCTTTAACCCTAAGTTTGCTGTTTTATGAATAAAACACTTAGGAATCAATGAAAAAAAAATTAGAATCTTACAATTTTATTGTTTGAAGTATCATTATAAACAGTCTAATCCAAATCTATTTTTCCACAGAGAAGTACATATTAGTGAGGGAATTCAGAAATGTTAGTGCAAACCCACCTTTACAATTGGAAAGTAGGAGTGAGAGCAAAAAAAGAGAGACAAAAAGTTGGAAAACTTTCCTTAGTCTAGATAAGCCTTTTTTTTTTTTTTAATGTGGTAAAAAACACACAATGTAAGTTTACTATCTTAACAATTTTGAGGTGTAGGTACAGTAATGTTAACTATATACACATTGTTGTATAACAGATCTTTAGAAAATTTTCATCTTTCATGGCTGAAAATCTGTACCCTTTGAACAACAACAACTTCCCGTTTTTCCTTCCCCCAGCTCCTGGCAACCACAATTCTGTTGTTACTCTCTAAAAGGAATCGATCAGGTTTATATAGTACCCAAGGATTCTACAGGAGAACACCTTTTCCAAAATGTACATCAGTTGTCAAATAGCCAAATATGTTATAATTAAAATAGTTTGTGTAGTATGATTAAAAAAAAACAAAAGTTCTAATACTCAAAAGGTTATTTGTAATCCAGAAAGTGATGTTGAAGTAAAGATGAGCAAGTGAGTCACTTTTGTATCTTTTCAACAACAGCATTTAAAAACTTCACTGAGTGTTTTTATATTTCTATGTCATTCTTCCAAGACCTACCTTATAGCCAGTAGACTGTTTAGCAGTCCAGCCAGTAATTGCATTTCTGAAGGCCATCAAGTATAATCTCTTCAGCTCATAATGACAGAACAGATTTAGTAGTGGAATTTCCTCTGGATGGTAATACATGTATGACACATTCTTTTCCCGACTTTTTCTTTTATCGCCTATGTCTTTAAGGTGTTATTTTCCTGGGTCCAGATTAAAATTTCTTATGTGTTCAGTATTTAGTTGGGGAGGGGGGTGTGTTTTTGTGTGTGTGTGTGTGTGTGTGTGTGTGTGTGTGTAAGGGGGTGTGGTATATATAAATGACTACATAGCTAGAAATCAAGCTGAAGTTTCCCTCTCTTTGAGTAGCACTTCTTTGAAGTACTTTTGCCTCTCAGGGGGGGGGTCATCATGCTGTATTTCATGTCGAACGTGGCCTTGTGTGGCTGCAAGCTGGACGATCGGAAAGCATCAGGATCAAGAAAATCTGGGCTGATTTTACCTTCTATGGACTTAACAACTTTCACATGAGGAGAGAACCTCATATTAGACAAAGGATGATTAAAGGCAAAATTTGAGTACAGTGGATTACGCTAATGCCCTCCAGAATGCAGCAGAGAGGGTCTTATTTGCGGGCCTCGAAGGTTGCCTTTTTTCCTTAAATTCTTTTTGGTTTAACATATATTTTCTCTTCTTTTTAATTCTTCAAACCGAGACATATTTAGTAAAGTCTGACTGGTGGAAAAGACACTCATTTGTGTATGTTGGTGTCACGGAAAGAAACCTGCATGGAAGCTGGTTTCAGGATTAACCTAGAGGACTTTCTCCTTTCTTTAGACTGGGTAAAATAGTACACAGAAATAACACGTATACAGGAGAAAATGGAAAGTTTATTAAGAGTGAGCTGAGAAATGCATTAAGTGAGACACAAACATGAACTTAACTCCGGTGGAAACGTGGCTGGTCATGTTCTGGGGACAGTGTATAGAAAGGCGAGAAGCAGCCGCAGAACCATAGCATGCCTGCTGGCTGAAATCTAACTTTATAACAAGATGAGTTTCAAAGCCCTGCCCTGTCTTCCTCTTTGGCCGAGGCAGGGGTAAATTCCTGAAATGGCCTATTAAATTTCACCTTCCTTCTTCTGGAGAAGGTAGATGGCTTTACCTACTTGCTTAAAAAAATGAAACTCAAGCCCCTTTTTTTTTTTTTTGGTATAGAATGTTTGCAGAAAGGACAAACAAGGAATTGTGGGGTATTGTATCATCAGAATAATTTTTGTTATACATAATAGAAAACCCAACTCTAACTGGATTTATAAATAAAAGGATTTATTGGTTCATGGTACTGAAAATGTCCAGAGATAGGGCAGTCAGTGGGGGAAGTTTGATCTGGGCTCTTGCTATGTTTCTGTGTGATATACTCGGTTTTCCTCATGTCATTCAGCCTTGTTCACATATTGGCTTTGTCTTCATCCTCTCTTCCTTCATGGCCACGCTATGGCCTCAGCTTCTAAACCTCATATCTTCACAGCAACTTTTTCCAGAGCAGGAGAGAACATCTGTCAGGGCCACTGTGTTGCACCACTCCAGAGAACACAGTTCACATGACATATAGTGCGGCTCTTGGAGTGGTAGCAAGTGTCCCAGAATCCCTAGCAAAACTCGATTATCCCTGTGTTTGATCCAGTGTTGGCCCCAGGAACCAATTGCTATGTCGGGAAATAGAACATCTTGCTGGGTTTACTCTAGGGCTGTGGAAGCCACCTCTGTAGAAAAATAGAGATTAATTGGAATCAAATTGAAGATGATTTTTAAGGGGTAAGTAAAATAGTACTTGCACAGGAAACTGACAATATACTGCTTTAGATGTTTTGGATGAGAACTGTTCCTTTTACCCCATGACAGCTACCTTGAGCTCTCGACTTCTCTGATACTTTTCAAGTTCCCTGCTTCTTCCCTTTTGTTTCACTCTTCAGACTATTTCATTTGATTTCTGCTTCTGCTATTCTATTTAAACAGATCTTGCCTTGTCATATCCAGTGGCACCTTATAAGTCTTGATATTCTTGACCTTTGTAGTATCTGATAACTTGATTACTTCTTCTTCTCTCTTAACTTTCTCTTTTGACTTTCCTAACATCATGACTAGTCATCATCCACACCGATACTTCCAGTGAGACACCCATGATTATTTAAATGCCTGAAATGGATTTTAATGAGTTCATAGCATTATTTTATATTATTGCCCATTCCTTGAATTTTTTGAATAAAATTTTTTTCCTCCCATAAAAAGTAATTATTATAGATACAGTTATACATTATATAATGCTTTATAATATCATTATGGATAATTTGGAACATTTAGAAAAGGAAAAGGAAGAAAATGGGCATCTATAGCCCTATAACTGAGAAAGAAATATTATTATCATAGCAGTCTATTTGATATATGTACTTAGAAATCTGCGTGGTTAAATAATTTTATAGAAAATTATGCTATTTAAATTTTTTCTCTAAGTCAGGATCATTGTATAAAAATTTAAAAATATAGAAGTAAATTTCATGCCCCGGAGACAGCCACAATCGGCATTTTTACATTGCTTTACTGTTACGAGATGTCATAAAGAGGTGACTGGAAAGTTAACATTTGCAGCAGGAGTTTTGCTAATCTTTTACATTGGAAAAAATTTCAACAATTTTGTCTGGCCAATATGGATTTTAATGTTACAGAAAATCATCACTCAAGTTCCTTTGCAATGGACATAGTCATTATGCTGCCTTACACAGTTCTCTGTTGGAGGGTAAGTGATAAGATTTTATTTATTCTCTCAGTACAATGTCTAATCATTTAAATATTTTCTTCATTATTTGAAAGGCGGTAAGAATAGGATCAGTTGTTTTCTGAGCTATCGGTTAGATTCTGTGTGAACCATGGGATAAAGGGCGGGACAAGGAAAACTTCCTGTTCTAGGGATGGAGAGGAAGAAGCAAGTAAAAGCCGAAGGAAGCTGAGTCAGACTTTCCTCTCCAGGTTGCAGATCTGTTTGACAGAACACAGAAATCCTCCCAAACAGAGATTATGTCTTATTTTGATTAATTTATATTTGCTGAGAGAAGTTTCTGAGATTTTCCAAGACGATATTTTTTTTTTTAAGTGCTTATGTCCTTGAGAATACATTTTGTTGCCTTTGCACATTGGCTGAGTATAAAATCTTATTTTTTTGGGGGGGCGGCATTTACTGTTTTATTCAATAAGTCGAATGACTACCTGAGTTTTATTCTTTTGAAAAAACATCTGCCCTGTCTTCCCAGACATTTTATTATTTCTTTGCCATTCAAATATTTTGCCAAATGATTTTAGCTATATCTTTTTATTGAGTTTACCAGAATATGGTGAAGGTCTCTTAACATGAGAACTCAGGGGTTATATCTTCAAGTCAACAAAGTTTTCTTCATTCATGTATTTAATTTTTATGGTGTATCCAGTTATAATCTCTTTGTTTAGGATGCTAAAGTTTTACTTTAAATTTTTATTTTCTTTTCCCTGGGTGCTCCATTTTCTCTTTTATCATTATTTCTTTGTCTTTTTTTTTTTTTTTAAATCTAAACTCTGGTAGAGCATTTTGAATTTGTTCTTTATAACACTGATTTGATTTTTCACAGTTTCAATAATATATTACTGCCTTCTATAAGCATTTAAATTATTTAATTTTAATTTCTTTCCATCATTCTTTATTTCATATATATTTTATCTTATTTTGTTTGTTGTCTTTCATCCTCAACTCCTTACTTACTTTCTCCTCCTCTCTGTTAGAGAAACTATCTCCCTATATTCTGCTGAGGATACCAAGTTATCTAAAATATTTCCAGCCTCCTTCAGTATGGTTCCTCTGAATCTTCATTAAAAAGTTTCATTTCTATAGACTAAAGGTTTTTCCCTTCTAAGGCTCTGTATTTTTTCTGCTTTCTCAAAAGACAAATCTATCCTTACTATTTCACAAAATAAAGTGTGTGGGTTGCCCTTGGCCCTATTTTCTGCCCAGTGGTTCTAGAGGAGTCTCCACCAGTGTACAGAAGGCAAGTGAATGTGCACAGCTAGCCCAGTTCCTAGGGCCTGAAAGCCTTCCATTAACTCCCATCAGTTTTGTTGAAATACTCTTCATTTACCTTCTAAGCTCAAGTACTCTTAAGGTAAGTAGGACAGGCAGGAAACAAACCTAGTTATATGCATGGATTGCAACTAAGACCTTTCTTGACTCCCAGAAGGCCATGTACCACTCTACTATCTCCTTCTAAATAATCTCCCTCCTCCTCCCCTTGCTCTTCCTCCCGCCCCACCCCCAGTAGATTCCGAGAAGTTACTTTCTTCATTACATTGTAGAAAAGTGAGGAATTGATAGAGGTGGTAAAAGACCAGTAATTTTGTTGTCTTTAAAAAGTAAGAGGTAACTTTCCAATTTTCTGATTTCTAATTTTCTATAATGGGGAAAAAGGACGAACGATCTCCCTAGTAACTTTTGGACAAACATGCAAAGGGGAGGTCTAGCACTGGTAGTCTATTTTGTGTGTTCAGCTTGGTTTTAAGTAGTTATACATACCAGATTCTAAAATTAGGTTGATTATTTAGCCTAATTTAAGGTACTGAGAGGTTTCGTCTCTTTCTATGTCTACATGATTATTTTGATAAGAAGTTGTAAGGGGTCTTTTTCTCAGGAGCAAAACTAGCTACCCACTTTGGCTTCCTGGGTGACATAATCCACTTCTGTTCTTGCTACCATACAATGCATTTTCGCTCTCTTTGAGAGGATATCTCTAAACCTCACTTTTAAGCTCCAGTAAACTACCTAGAGGCAGTTATTTAACTGCTACTGGGTATCCGCACCCATATGTCCCATACATACCTCACATCCAACTGTCAGTTTCACCTCCTTCCTCAGCTGGTTCTTTTCCGGTGTTTCTCTCTTGGTGGATGATAACAACATTCATCCCATCACCTAAGCCAGAAACATGGGAGTCTACCTAGAATTTTATTTCTTCTCCTTAACCTCTCAAATCTAATAAATAATAATGTCAACTGATAGCTAGTACTTATTATATGTCCTTAAATACATAAACATTGCTCTTAAACATTGGCATTTGTTAATTTATCTAATCTTTATGATTGCCTTATGAAGTAGGTATTCTTTTTCAGGGCTTTATCAGAAGCAGGGTAAGTCAAGTGAGGCACCTAGAGAACTTCGAGGAAGCACTCAGTCTCAGGGTTATGCAAGGGCATACTTCACTTGCACTGCTCTGCTTCCGGCCCTCTTTCTTATACTATCCATATTCTAGATGAGGACATTAAGGAACAAAAGAGTGAAATAATTTGTCCAAGCTCATGAAACTGGCATAGGACAGTTGAGATTTGGAATCTGTTCAGTCTGACTCCAGAGTCGACCGGCTTAATCTATGAGCTTTATATTCTATTGGAGTTATTGCTCAGTAACTTGAGTAATTGAGAGAGAGTTTATTTCAGTTTTCCCTAGCCCATATGCATGATTTGGCTTAATTTAGCATTTAAAGATGGAAAAGAGACCTATTAGTTGGATTTAGAAGACCATGAATGGGAAAACATTGAATTGACATTAGTCATTATCTCCCTCTAGTACTCCCATTCTTTCATTTCTGATTCCAGCCTAAGAGTCTTTGGGGTATATGCATCCTTTCCTATAGAAGGGCTTACAGCAGGGATAGGCTTAAAGTCTCCTTCCAGTTCATAGTTTCATTGTGCAGGTTCCCATATTTACAGACCAGGAAAAGCAAGAGAAGTGGGTTTGGGTATAGACCATCACCCCAGCAAGTTGGCAGTATGTCCTTCACAGGAGTCCCATTCTCTTACTAGGGCCCAGTTCTCATAGAAGGCTCTCCAGCTTTAGCTTCATCCTAGCATTCCAAGACTAGCCTCTTACGAAATGGTCTATTCCAGCGGTCCCCAACCCTTGAGTCACAGACCAATACCTGTCCATGACCTGTTAGAAACTGGGCTGCACAGCAGGAGGTGAGCGGCAGGCCAGCAGAGCTTCATTTGTATTTGCAGCCACTCCCCAGCACTAGCATCACTGCCTCGGCTCCACCTCTGATCATTAGGCATTAGATTCTCATAGGAGCACCGGTCCCTGGTACCAAAAAGTTGGGGACCACTGATCTATTCTGAAGCTGGACATTAGAAGAGAGTGTCTTCATTCTTCATTTTCATTGGATTATTTACCCAGGACCCATATAGAAGAATTAGTGGGTAGTTACTTTCATCGTTTGATTAATCTGACTCAGGGAGATAACTTTACTGATGGATGATATAAAAACATTTCTCTGGCTAGGTCATGTTGGCCAGTATAAATACTTCTAATTCACTGTATATTCTTGGCCCCAAACATATTTGCTTTCTGAGTCTCAACAGGTCATTGTGATTTTCCTTTGTTATCCAGAGGGAGAAAAAATATATAATATTCTTTATAGAAAATTCTCAAACTTAGTTTAACACCTACCTCATACTTTTATCTCAATTTCCTACATTCATTACTCACAGGACTTTAAGAAATATTCATAGAATTACACTGCTAAATTGAAAATCTGATTCTAATAGTCACAGCCAATATCCATTGAGTGATTTTTTTTTGTGCCAGGCACTGTTCTAAGCACTTTGTGTATCAACTCACACAAATATCCACAACAACCCTATAAGATGGGCGCTATTATTATCACCACTCTACAGGTGAGGAAACTGAGGCACAGAATGGTAAAGTGTTTTCCCTGAATGACCCAAATGGTAAGTGACAGAGCCAGGATTCAGTCTGGGCAGTCTGGCTTCAGAAGTCATGCTCTCACCTACTTTGCTAACCCCCTTAAAACCCTACAGTAAGTCCTATTTGAGACATATAATAAAGGCAATGTTCCTTAGCTCGGAACACATTCCACTCTAGTTCCTTACCTGTCAGATTTATGAGTAACACATAGCTTCTTGCTACCTGCACATATAATGATAATCCATATCTACAGGTCTCTATTCATTTTCTCTTCAAGGTCTCCCTCCTCTTCTCTGTGTTGTCCAGCTGGTGATCTCTCCTCCATCTCCTTCCACTCCCTACACCTCCTACGAATTATTTCTATCCTGGGCTAGTTCTTTTGCTTCGATGTCTCTTTCCTTCCCATCTCCTTCATTTATTCTTAATTATCCCAGGGGCATGTGGACTTTCCTTAAAATGTGAAGATTGTGTTCAGTATCTGATATAAAATTAAGAGTGGTGACTTACAACAGTAACTCAATCCAATCCCATCGAATCATCTTTGAATTGTCTTCTCCAACTGTTCTTGAATGTACTTTTGATTGTTGGAACCCAAACCATCCTTGGAACTATCTAATTATTCTTTCAAGTATAAGGAAACTCAGTTCCAGGGAAGTTGACTTGGCCAAGGTCACACAGATAATTAGTGACAAATTCCAGATTAAGTCCAGGATGTCTGACTCAGAAGAATAGTCTCTATTCTGTACCTTTCAAGTCTAGTTCAATAAGGGAGAGAAAAAGGAAAATATTTTTGCTTTACTTCTTGTTCCACATTTTTTCTTATGCCAGCAATCCATTTTCCCCTTTGGCTTACATTTGCAGTATGTAAGTGTCTGCCTCTCTTTTTTGAGAGGGTGCCAGGCAGATTCCCATAGCTCTCCTCTAATCTTTCTGTCAGGCTAACTCTTTCTCTTGGCATATCTCAAATTCATATCTCTGATTGCTCATAAGAAAACATTATGTACACTATTGTCTTTAATTTCCGAGTTATTTTTTCTAATAATACTAGCACAGAAATACAGAAATCATGTGCTTGTCATGTGGATGGCATATGTACTTTTATTGCCCATCATTAAAAAGAAAATATTACTTAAACTTTTATTTGTGTGTGTACAGTAAATAAAACAACTTGATGTTTGAAGAAAATAGAAATGTCGATTTAGCTAGGAGTCAATATTGTGGTTATGCTTCCTTTTCCATTAAGACGAAGCAGTAAAAGCATCTAACAAGGACCGTATGCATGGACCAGAGCACACAGACATGTATGTGAATAAGTGGCCTCAGCAAGAGGTACAATAGGTAAAGGTCATAGGAAAGAAAGCAGTTTCACAGACATCAAGGAAATAGCAACTAGTACTGACAGCCAGACATTTCAAATAATAACATGGATCCTAGAACCACTTCAAAGGAAACTGGTCAGGAAATAGACAAGTCATGAATTTGAATACTTCTGAGATTCCGGAAATTCAGAAGCAGAGCCTTCAGATATTTGCATTGAGGTAGATCATGAGCAATTATTTCATTTCTGGAAGTTGCTCAAAGCCTTTTGTGGAAACAGAAGACTAAGACCATTTTCCGCCCTTGAATGATGCCTGTAAACTTAGAAACATGGGACATGTTTAAAAAAGAAATCCTAAAATCATGAAAAATGTATCTTGGGCCTAAAAACATAAGATGTTTTTTCTTTTGAAAAGCAGCACTCTATGAATTACTTTCTCTACTGGGTAATTGAAAATTGATCTCTGAGGTATTTCTCAAACTGGTTGTACCATTTTAACTTGCAGAAGTACGTCTGATGTTTTTTAGGTTTGTTAAGCTCTACTTTAGGAGAATATATAGGCAAGGAGCAATAATTAATTTTAATGACTGTATTGATTTTTGGATCATAGTAATTAAATGTTTAAAGAGTTAAGTTAAAAATGTTGTTTGGTACACAGCAAAGGAAGGATTTTCTTTTGTGATTTTTGATTTTTAGGGACACTGATCTTAGAATCATATATTCTTCATAAATAAACAATTAAGACTTTTAAATATAATTATTCAAAGTAATAAAAGCAAAACAATTAGACTGTGGTTATTTCATTTCTTGGTCTTGTTGACATTTGCAAAAATCATTTCCAGGACTACTTATTTTTAAATGAGCAAAATGTTTCTATTCCAAATCCATAAAAGTGGGCATCAGTCTTTCAGAAAACAAATCTCTCCACTGGCACCATTCGTAGCCTAGTATTTGGAAGTGGACTTCTGTTTTAAACGGACATAAAAATCTAGTTACAGCCACATCACAATTTTGTAAAATTGAATTTGCTGTTCTTTGGGCATACCTTCCCCAGAAAACCTCCCACAGGGAGGCAGTGTGGTGTAGAAAATAAAACACCCATCTTACCTTCTAGCTTTGCCACTGGCTTCTGTAGGATCATCTCCAACATTTTCCTTACTTTTTAACCCCTTTTTGCCATTCCGGTCACAAAGGCATCCTTTTCTATTATGTAAAACTCATTTATTGTGGTTAAATATATTTGTCTTTTAATTAGCAATATGCTTGTATGAGAGAGGAGGAAAATATTCCTTATCCACGCATGAGTGACTGGGAGAACTTCAGTTAGAAATGCGCAGTCTTAAGTAGCAGTTGACACTGCTCCATGTACCTTATAACCTCTCAAACATGTCAGAGTTCTCTATATCACAGGCTTGTTACAGGTGGTAAGGGGACTTTGGGCACATTTACTTGTTTGTTCAAATTCTTCTGAAAGTCTGTTAGGTCCCAGACACTGTGCTAGATGCTGGGATGGAGATGCAAGACATGGATTCGGATTTCAAAGAGTTCACAATCTAAAAGGTCAGAAAGACAGCTCTGAGGAAAAGAACGCAGCATGGTGTTACTGTAGCACTATGCTGGCCCAGAGAAGGGACATCCGAAAAGGCAAGGAGAGAGAAGACAGGGAGAGTTTTCCGAAGGCATCAAAAAGACACATACAAAAGCATTATTATATGACTGTTATGTACATGGGAAAATGTGCACTGGTTAGTGTTGGTGTAAGGTGTGTAAGAGGGACCAGCAGACAAGAAGGTTGGACTTTTTGTGTGGATAACTAATAGTCATGAAAAGATTTTAAGCAAGGGAAAGACATGATTATATTTGTATCTTTAATAACTTTGCCTGCTGATACCAAGATGAGGGGAAGGGTGGAGGGCTGATTTTGCTACATTAACCCATGTGAAAAATAAGGGTCTGAAACTATGGCAGTGGAAGTGAAGATATAGAAATAGGATCCTATTCAAAAATATTTTTGAGGCAGAATCTAAAATGTCTTCTAACTAGTCAAACATATGATTAAGTGAGTGTGAGCAGTCTAGGTTGACTCTTCTTTAGTTTCTGGTTTCAATGGTTGGTGGAAGGTGAAGACGTGCAAGCCATGACACATATGTATGAGGAGATAGAGTTTTAGGGGTGACGAATGATAGTGAGCTAAGTCTGAGGTGTTGGAGCTTTGTAGATTCTCAACAAATGTTAGTTCATTCTTTTCTCCTGTTTCTTTATCCCATGGAATATTTGTAGATGCCTAGTAAGCATTCGATGTATGAGTCTGGGCTGGAAATAGGTCAGCAACTAATCAACATTATGATGGTAGTTTTAGCCATGGAAATGGATGAAATTGCCCAGAGACATACATTTATGTAGAATGAAAAAAGAGGATGCAAAGGGCTGAACTCTGGAGCAAATCAATATCAAAAGGGCTGTAGAATTATTATAATGTTGTTTGGCTTGCGAAACATGCTGACAGTATGGTGAAAACAACTAGTTTTATTCAGCGGAGCCCAGTAGTAACATAATTTTGAGATAATTTCTTTTTTTTTTTGTAGCAATACAAAGACAAGGGCAACTAAATTGCTGATATTATTGGTTCTAAAGTGTACTTAATGACAAACCCCAATTCTAAATTAGGGCAACTTATGGAGTGTGGTTGTGAGTTCTGTGGCAGAGAATATGCTTACTTGATTGATCTCAAATACTTGGATGGATTCTCTGCCATATCCAGAAAGATCAGATCATGTTTTTACAGTTGTTCTTTTGCTGTTGTTATCCTTTTTGGTTTGTTTGTTCAAGTAAGTAAACTACATGGAGAGAACTATTCTTAAGACTTTTTTCCCCCCTGTTCTGTTTGTCTTTATTTTCAAACTGAGAAGGTCATCTCCAGCAAACTTTATCTCTGAGAGGCTTCCTTTTCTTTTCCCCAAATAAAAATTGTGGTCTGAATACACTGCAAGGAACTGCAGATACCTGCTGTTTTGTTTAAGGGCATTATAATTGTAGGCAATGGGACTCTGTGTGGCTATGAGTTAGGCAGACTGCTGGACCCTATAGAAGAGAAGAGAGAGACAGAAGAGGCCTAGAAGTGGTAGCTAGGTAGTGAGTAAGAAAGGTTCACTAATGTAAGTTAAATTGGAAATGAGATTTACTTAGGGTATAGCTAAAAAACCATAGATCCTCTCTCAGTCTTGAAATTTGGATCCTGCCGTGTGTGTACACTTGAGTCCTTGTGCTGTCTTTGTACTGCCTTCTGAGCTGCCAGGATTTGGCTTGGTGTGAATCCCTTGATGAGTTCATTTGAAGACATCTCTTTGGCTTTCTTCTTCTTATCTCTTTTCCCTATAGAATATAATTTTATTGTAGCTCATCTTCCCTACTCCCATCACCACTCCCAAGTCATTCTGTGTCTGAGCAGGTATCCAGGTTATTGACTCAAGTAATCCGATAAACAAGTCTATGCTAATATGTATGTAGTTAAGAACTAGAACTCCAGGGTTCTCTATGCATATCAGGAGAACACGTTACTAGAGATAGAAGCTATTGAGATACAATGAACTTCTCTGTCTCACTCAGTAGGATGGCTTTATAGGTAAAGATGTCAGGGAAAGTTTGTAAAACTATGGCAGTGGGAATTATGTAGATGGATAACTGATAAATTTGTTTAAGCAAAAACTTAGACCTTTCTAAAGTCACCCTTGTATTTGGAAAACTAAATCAGAATTTTACAGACCAAGCCCACTATGGTTCAAAACATAGGAAATTAAATTTAACCTATAAATGCCTGTTGAGGAACTAAAGCTTATGAAATGAAGTGAGTAAGACTCACCATAATATGCTCATTCATGCTGCTCCAGACACACTAGCTTTCTTCTCTTCCTTGCATACAACAAACACACTCCTTTCCTCAAAGCTTTCCACTTGCTGTTCTATCAGCCTAGAGGCTCTCTCGTTACATACCTACATGATTTTCTCCCTCCTTTCCTTCTCTCCTTAGATCTGACCACACTGTCTAAAATAGTATTTCTCCCATCACTCTTTATTCCCAACTCTATTTTTCTTCAGAGCACTTACATATTACTGAACCATATGTATATTTATTTGTTATTATAGTTAATAAATACAATTAAAATGAATAAATAGTGAAACTGAGCATAGAACCCAGGTCTTGGAGCCCCAATCCATAGAAGAGAAATGATAGGGAGAGGGGAGGGTGGAGAGAATCTGAATGGGAGTATGTTGGCATGTGTGTCTCAGGGCAACATTGGAGGTCCACGCAGAGGATGTAAGAAAAAAGTTTCCCCAAGCCTGGAGCTGCTTCTGTCTTCAGCTCCTCCTAATTAAGAATAGAGACTTTTTGTAGATCCATAATTGCTTTGGGGCATATTCCTGAGATTGTGATGATTATTTCATTGGTTAACTGCAAGAGAGGAAGACTAGGAGACTCTGCATAGAGAGTCGGTGAGGGCAGCAGTTACAAAAACTGCCAGATCCATGGCTATTTATCTGGGAAGGGCATGAGGTTTTCAGGAATGCAGGTAAATTGCTGGCTTCAAAGAAAGTGGGAGCATTTGTACCTACCTCTTTGGGTTGTTTTGTTGTAGATCAAATGAGTCTGTGTGTAGTGCCTGTAAAATAATTGTCACAATAAATGATATTATTATTATTATTATTACATATGGGTATGATTAAACAGATAGTCTCCATGCTTCATTCCACCTCATGGATTTCCCAAATTTGTCCAGCCTATGCCTAGGAAGAAAAGTTTACACATCATACAAGAAGTGTATTGAGCTCTTCAGAAGCAAGCAAACAACACTTATAAATGATAGTACATTCATTTTGATCGCCATTGTCACTTACAAGCTCACTGTGCACTTCTGTTTTCCTAAAGGCTTAAACTCAATGAAGTTCAAAATGTATTTGAAAAACTTTTTTCTTCATTTTTGAAGTTGTATATTTGGAAGAGAACTTATCCATATGTTATTAATTATTTACTCATAATTAAGGACTTCCAACCAGTAAAAAGGCACTTTCAAGATTTATTTTCCTTTGGAAATTGAAGTTTCCTTTGGTTTCATGTTGGACTGGAAACAGTAGCCATGTCAGCCCTATTCAGGCAGGAACAACACTTCTAAAATATGTTTTTAAAATGAGCTTACCTGCATATCCCCACTAATTAGCACAGGGCCTGGCAAATAATAGGTGCTCAACATTTGTTGGATGAACAAACCGTTAGGTGACTCAAATTTTGTGATCCTAGTAGATATTTGCATTCAAGGGTCTTTTCTTGAGTGTTTTCTTCCTAAATAAATTGTGTAATTATAATGGGTTTATTAGTTTCCTAGGGCTGCTGAAAGAATTTACCGCAAACTGGGTGGCTTAAAACAATTTATTTTCTCACAGTCTGGAGGCCAGAAGTACAAAATCGAGGTGTCAGCAGGGCTGAGCTCCTTTCGAAGGCTCTGAAGGAGAATCCGTCCTTACCTCTTCCAACTTTTAGTGACTCCAACTGTTCGTTGGCTGTAACTCTAATTTCTGCCTCTTCACATGGCCTTCTCCTCTACTCTCTCATAAAAACACCTGCCATTAGATTTAGGGCCCACCCAAATAATCTCGACGATTTTATCTTGAAATCCTTAACTTGATTACACGTGTAAAGTTGATTTTCCAAATGAGATCAAATTCACCGATTGTGGGATGTGAACATATCTTTTAGAGGGCCACTATTTAACATACTACAATGAATAATGGAAATTTTCAACATTTATAGTTGGATTATCTTTCTTTTGACCAGTTTTTCACACTATGCCACTGTATGCAGAGTTTTACAAGTGTTTAAACCTGAGAAGGTTGAGGACCTGGTTTGTGTTTCAGTCTACTTTAGGTTAGAAGACGGGGAAAAACAAATCAACGTTTTAACTGCAGATGGGAAAAATACGTGAACGTTGAAAACCAGTGGGTGGAGAGAGGAAGCTAAGTAAGTACTCAAGAAGGAATGTTACACCAAACCTGATGATGTCTGCATGATATATTAGGGATGGGTATTTGAAACAGTAATTTGAGTGATGACAAATGCAAAAGGATAGTGGTTATGATGGTATAAAGGGGGCCATTTTGTAATAATCTCAGTGTTTCACCCTTTGAGCGGGAAAAGTGGTTTGTGTAAAGAACTGATAAGCCATAAAGACAAGGCCAGAGACTCCTGGGATTAACAGTTTGAAATGAAAGCTCCAGAAAGAATAGAGAAAGAGACTTGGTGTAGATTGTGGCTTCTACATTGAAACCATCTGCATTTGATTTGGCAGTAGTAAAATGTAGTCTTAGAATGTATAAATATCAAAAGAAATAGTACATCAGCGGTAAGTTATTCCAGCATTAAATAAGGAGCCAGTGAGAACACTTTCAGAATTATTGTAATTCTGGTCAGCATTTCATTGAGAGGAAATTGTGGAAATTGAAAATGTTCAACAGGTGGCAATTGCAGTAAGGTTTTTTTTTTTTTTTTCCTTCCCAGTTAAAGATAAAAATTTAGCTGAAAAATTGAGCCAGTATTGCTTAAGTAAAAGGATTCTTGGAGAAAAAAAAAATCCTGAAGGAGAATGAACATACTGAATATGTTAGAAATAGAACTTTAACACAACAGGAAGACCTTGATGAATAAAACACTCAGTGTGCTGCTGAAGAACCCAGTAGTAATTGGAATAGAGTTCCTTTTGTTCTAATGCTTAATTGTTGAAATGGGATTTTAATGCATAGCCTTTTTAAAAAATGAAATAAAATTTATTTATAACATCCAGTGGTAGAGAAGTCATACATACATACATACATATATATATATATATATATATATGTAAAAATGGAAAGCACCTGCAAATTTGGAGGTTAAGAAAAACAGGTGCTCAACATTTGTTGGATGAACAACAATCTCAAATTTATATTTGAGATATCAAGGGAAAATTGTAAATCTATCCTTTCCTGTCTCTGGAACTTTCTTTTGGTGAATTCATGATCAAACTCAGGCAGTTGAAGTCAAATAGCGATACTATTGAAGATACAGGGATTTATGCAGAAATGAAGGTATATATTTGCCATGTGAATGTTCTTGTCTATATACAAATAAAATCAGTTCTTCCCATTTATGTTCTTTCGAAATGGCTGAGATAATGATATTCCTAGAGCTTCAGTTTCTGCTTATGCCATTCAGACTCCCTTATTTTTCTTTTTGTCTTATATAACCATCATTCTCTCTCTCTCCATTTTCTCACCTCTGGCTAGACACAGGGGTATCCAGTTCCCCCTTGTTTTTCATTCCGACAACATCTACGTTTCAGTTAAATTTTCCCAGCATGTGTTTTTTTCTAGGTTTATTTTGAGTTTAATATTATTTATTTTTATTTTTATTTTTTAGGCAAGGCAACCCTTGGTTGACTTCACAGATTGCAAGGACCTTGTCAGTTTACAGTTCTTTATTTTTTAATTTTTTATGCCTACAGCACCTGGTCTTCCTAGGTGGTCTCCCATCCAAGTACTAACCAGGCCTGACCCTGCTTAGCTTCCAAGGTCAGATGGGATTGGGCTTGTTCAGGGTAGCATAGCCATAGACTGAATTTAATATTAAAAAGAAATAAATTTTAATATACAGTATATATAATTCAAGAAATCCATCCTCGATTGCTAAAAAATATAATCATCTTATTAATTACATGACTTTTTTCAGTTTTAATTGTGTGAGAAGGAGTTTCTGATTATGTCCTCATGGGGTGCAAATCAACCCATTCTTCTAATTTTTTTTTTTTCCTCTCAAACATCCTGCCACTTATTCTCTGAAGTATTTTATGACCTAAAGATTTATTTCTGAATTTTCAGACTCCACTATGAGGGCAGCACAGAGCTTTAGGAGAGTATATAATAATTAATTGGAGAATAGAAAAAAAGGAATAGAATTCATATTTATAAGTATTTTTACATAAAAATTCAAGTAAAAAATTAAGCTTGACTAATTCATTATTTAATAAATGGAATGGTGACACACGTATTTGCTTTATAAATATATAGTGTATATGCATTTTAGAAAATCCTATTGGTGTTTTAAAATATATTTTCACTTTATATTTTTTAACATTAAACTTTAGACTTGAAAGTAACTTTTTAAAAAAAGCAACTTATTCAATAATATCTTAAGATTTTGAACTTATTCAATAATACCTTGGGATTTTGAAAGTTTTTCATTTCTGACATATAAATAGACCCACATTTCTGGGTCTCCAAAGGTTTTTGTTAGAAATTCTTCTTGCTGCAATACTTGGGCAGGGAACAGGAGTGCCTGGAAGTCTTGTAAAGAGACCCCTGCAGAATTGCCAGGGCACTAACAGTCTGAAACAATGAGTGTTTTTTCATGTCTACATCTGTTTTGAAGATTTTATGTATTATATTCCTTTCTCCTCCTTTGTGTTTTTTTCCTGCCTAAATACTGCATTAAAACACACACTAACTTGACAGTTCTTCTTTGAGTATGATGGTTCAGCCTAGTTCAAATACAATAACTTGCCAAATCTTAGTTATAGTGGGAGGTTCCAGTCTTGTGGAACTTTTTTGGAGTGGGGGGTTTCTAGAGCCTAAGGTAGCCATGTGTGACTAGATTAGCTTTCAAGATAGGTAATCTTTTTAGTATTTCGGCTATCATGGTTTATCTTTCTGAAGCAGTTTGTCATTCTCTGCTTATACATTTTAGATCTTAGCACCCATAAAATAAGACATTTATTATTTATCAGTAAATGTGGTGTTGTGGTCACAGTGTTAGAATTTTTTTCTGTCTTTTCTGCCCTTATTACTTTCTTAGTCTTTCTTAGTCAGAAAAAGGGAAAAAACCTCTAAAAACTCAATTTGTCCTCATTTCACTTAAAAATAATTATTGAGCATATACTACATTCCAGGTACTGTGCTAAGACATGGAGCATGGAGCAGTCATCAAAACAGACCCAGTTTTTGCTCCTCAAGGAATCTATAGTCTATTAAGCTATTCAGACAAAAAAGTTGTAAAAGAAGAATTTCAAGGTTCTATGAGAGTGCCCTTTTAATTTGATTTTATTGAGATATAATTGATATCTCAACATTGTATTAGTTTCAGTTGCACAACATAATGATTCCATATTTGTATATAGTCTATTTTTGCAAAATGGTCACCACAAAAATTCTAGTTAATATCCATCATAATACATAGTTACAGAATTTTTATGTGTGTGATGAGAACTTTTAAAATTTACTTTCTTAGCAACTTTCAAATATGCAGTGTAGTACTATTAACTATACTTGTCATGCTGTAATTATATATCCGTGACATTTATTTTATAACTGGACGTTTGTACCTTTTTACTTCCTTTCACCCATTTTGCCCACCCACTGCGCCACCCCTTTGGCAACGACCAATCTGTTTTCTGTGTCTATGAGCTTGTTTGTTTGTTTTTTAGATTACACATTTAAGTGAGATCATATGGTATTTGTCTTTCTCTGTCTGACTTTTTTCACTTAGTGTAATGTCCTCGAGGTATATCCATGTTGTTGCAAATGGCAAGATTTCATTTTTTTTTTTTTTTATGGCTCAATAATATTTCATTATATATATATTATAACATCTTCATTATCAATTCATCTGCTGAGGTACACATAGGTTGTTTCCATATTTTGGCTATTGTAAATAACGCTGCAGTGAACATGGGGGTACATATATCTTTTCAAGTTAGTGTTTTTGTTTTCTTTGGTTAAACACCCAGAAGTGGAATTGCTAGGTCCTATAGCAGTTCTATTTTTAATATTTCGAGGCACCTCCATGCTGTTTTCCATAGTGGCTCTACCAATTTATTTACCCACCAACAATGCACAAGTATTTTCTCCATGTCCTTGCCAACACTTGTTAATTCTTATCATTTGATAATTGCCATACTAACAGATATGAGGTGATATCTCATTGTGGTTTTGATTTGCATTTTCCTGATGATTAACTGCTTTTTTCTTGCTCTTTTAAGATTCTCTCTTTGTCTTTAACTTTTGGCATTTTAATTATGATGTGTCTTGGTGTGGGTCTCTTTGAATTCATCTCGTTTGGGATATTCAGTGCTTCTTGAGCTTGTATGTCTATTTTCTTCACTAGGTTAAGGAAGTTTCCTGTCATTATTTCTTCAAATAGGTTTTCAATTCCTTGCTCTCTCTCTTCTTCTAGTAACCCTATGATGTGAACGTTGGCACGCTTGATGTTGTCCCAGAGGCCCCTTAAACTATCCTCGTTTTTTTGAAATTGTTTTTCTTGTTGCTGTTCTGATTGGGTGTTTTCTGTTACCTTATCTTCTAAATCACTGATTCGATCCTCTGCTTCATCTAATCTACTGTTGATTCCTTCTAATGCATTCTTCATTTCAGTTATTATAGTCTTCATTTCTGACTAGTTCTTTTTTATGTTTTCTATTTCCATTTTTATGTGTTTTATCTTCTTGGTAAAGTTCATCTATTCTTCCCCTAAGTTCATTGAGCATCCTTATAACCAGACGAATGCTGCATCTGGTAGATTGCTTGTCTCCATTTTGTTTAGTTCTTTTCCTGGAGCTTTGTTCTGTTCTTTCATGTGAGACATATTTCTTGTTCCATTTTGTCTGCCTTCCTGTGTTTGTTTCTATATACGAGGTGGGGCTGCTATGTCTCCAGGTCTTAGCAGAGTGGCCTTATGTAGTAGGTGTACTATGGAGCCCAGTGGCACAGTTTCCCTGGTCTTCCGAGCTAGGTGCTGCAGGTGTGTCCCTTGTGTGAGTTGTGTGCGCCTTCCTGTTGTAGTTGAGCCTTGGTTGTTGTTTGCACATCAGTGGGAGAGAATGACCCATGGGCTGATTGGTTGTGAGGACTGGCAGTGACCAGTGGAGGTGCTGTTGTACAGGAGCTGACGCTACAGAGCAAGATTCACTTTAGCAGGGCTCTGGTGCCTGCTCAGTCTGTTCTTTGTGTCATCCTCATATGCGACTCTGGGTGGTGCTTTGGCTAGTCCAAAGCCTACCACCAAGCATGCTATCTCTGGGGCCTTCTGGAAGGGACCCTACCTCAGGCCAACTTCAGCAGCAGCTTATGCCTTGCCTGGGCCACCTGGAATGAATCACCAAGCAATCCGCAGTTGGCCACTACCTGCGCTGGGCTTGGAGGTGCCTCAAGAGGCCAAGCTGTGAACCAAGGCCAGCTGCCACTATTGCTGGGATTGGGCTGCTCAGCAAAAGGTATGGGGCATATTGAGGCCAGATACTGCTCGTTTGGGTTTGTGAACCTTTGAGAGATTTTAGGAAAGTCTGCAGCATGAGCCAAGACAGGCCATTTGTATGGAAAAGCTACTGGAAGCACCTTGAGTGGGCCTGCAATTTGGGTGGGGCAGGGCCTTAGGGAATCAGCAAGTTGATGGAGACTCAGATATGGCATCTACCTGCCTGTAACTTCTGGCTGGGAGTGGGGAGATCACAACAAAGAAGCAATGGATTCTTCCAGTACTTCTGTCTTGGAGAAAGCTGCCCCTCCAGCCCTCACCCTGAAGCCAGATAATTCAGTTCTTCTCTTTACGTCCTTGATGTCTTTCAAGCTGATGCTCCAGCACTGGAGCTAAGAGGGAGTGAGTTCATCAGCGAGTAAGTCCAAGCTTGGGCCCTTTAAGAGGAACACCTGGGTCTGGGTCTCTAGTAGACCTACATCTCATTCAGCCACAATCTCTACTGGTTTTTACAGCCAGAAGTTGTGGGACTTCTCTTCCTAGTACTGAGACCCTGGGCTTGGAGCTATATTTCATTATATATATTTCTTTATGGAGCTGTGATCCCTTGCCCCTCTGGGGGAACCTCCATAGCTGAGATATCCCTCCCGATATTTAACCACCTCACTCAGATGTATGACGAGCTTGTTCAGTGTCTCTGCCTCTCCTACCAGTTACACCAGTCTCAAGGCTTCCAATCTTTGTCTTTAGCTGTAAAATTTCTGTTCAGCTAGACTTCAGGTGATTTTCAATGATGGTTATTCTGCAGTTTAGTTGTAATTTTGATGTGGTCATGAGAGGAGGCCAGCACAGCGTTTAACTACTCTGCCATCTTGACTGGAAATCTGTTCTTGAGATTGCTTTGGCTATTTGGAGTCTTGTGGTTCCATATTAATTTCAGAATTGTTTTATTTCTATAACAAAGTGTCATTGAAATTTTGATAGCAATTGCATTAAATCTGTAGATTGCTTTGGGTAGTATGGGCATTTCAACTATATTAATTCTTTCTATCCATGAGCATGGAATATCTTTTCACTTATTTGTGTCTTCTTAAATTTCTTTCATCAATGTCTGATAATTTTTAGTGTACAGGTCTTACACCTCTTTAACTAAATTTATTCCTAGGTATTTTATTCTTTTTTAGTACAGTCGTAAATGGAATTTTCTTAATTTCTCTTTCTAATAGTTTATTTTTAGTATATAAAAACATAACAGATTTATATATATTCATGAGAGTGCCTTTTCTTAAAAAAATTTCTATAATCATATTTCCATTGAGATGAAGCCAAGGAGGCTTCTGGGCCCCGTGTTCCCTACCCTGTTTCAGCCCACATGCTCCTCCTTTCCATATTCATACAAGCAAGACCATGATAAAGAAGCTACAAAAGCACTGCTTACTTTCTTGTGGTTATTTTAACATTATTTGTATCCAGATCTAAAAGTGAGATCAATTTTGGATTATTTTAAAACATTTTTTTTTTGTGAGAATAGTTAATTGTTTTCTCTGGGAGGGTGGAAACTTTTGGCAACTTTTTTTTATGGTTGTGATTCAAAAGTTTTACTGACCCGGTCTCTTTTTATTCATTGTCTCAGGCCAAGTACAGCAATGAATGGAAGATGATTTGAGTGTAAAAGTCCTAAATATAATCTTGGTTCTATAGCAAACCAATAAAAAGTTAATATTTGATTGTTTCTGGAACTACATAGAGTATGCAAGTATATTTAATGTGAAACAAATATTTTCCATATATTATTAACATGTGTAATGGTCTTCCTGTAATCTTCCTGTATGCACAGATCTATTAGCTTATATATTAATTTGGATGATTTGACAGCTCTCAAAACAGAATTACTTCATTTTAATGTGCTTTATTTTATACACACACATACACACACATGTATGTGGGTATGTATGCATGTGTGTCTGTATGACTAAAAATATCCTAGCAGACTCTTGGAGCTATATTTCATTATATCTGAGAGACAGAAAAAAACATCAGGAATGATTGTTTTCTGAATGCATAGCTTATCTTACTAAGAATAGTTCTTTTGATTTTATATCTTGCAAATGAAAAGGTATGAATTAGGTAATCCTAATCATGAACTTGTCTGTTGTAATTTATTTTTTATATTGGCATTTACATTTTTAATGTGTTTAATAACCATAGTACAAAATAATTCTACTGGTTATAGATCATTGCAAAAAAGATGAAAACTAGTCAGAGAAAAGTAGATTAAGTAGGTGGTAGACCCAGGAATAGAATTCAGCTTTATATTCTTTAGCTTGTGCTTAATTTCTAGGGCCATTTTGCTTTTATTAACCATAGAAGAGCTTGTGCAATGCCATAAAAATTCGCTTACAGAATTTTAGGGAAATAATTCTTTAAGAAATTTCTAGTGAGAAAACTTTACAAACTCTTAATTACATTAATTAAGGATAACATTTTCCTAATTATGTGCTATGGGTTCTTTGTTCAGAAAATTGGGAAATGTTGTGTTATATAAAATGAAATAGATTTCTTTACTGTAGGATTTCTGAGAATCTTTCAAGTTTTAATGTGCCCTGTAACTACAGGAGAAAAATAGTATATTGCATTTTTCTAACCTATTTGATCCAAGAACCATTCTTTTAAAGCACCCTTATTCACATTTCATAAGTTAAAGTTTACAAAATATTTATCTAGGATTGTGGCTCTTGTGTGCCTTTCCATTTGATATAATAATTTGTACACCTGAGAGCTGCTACAGAATCTCAGGGTAGGAAGGTGTCATACCTATGAGTGAATATTTTAGTCAGCATATCGAGAAAAGAGATTTCCAATGAAAGAGATTTTTGCTGAGTGACTTTATTATGAATCCATAACATGTATGTGTCACCCCTAAATGAATGTGTTGAAGCCCTAAACCCCAATGTGGCTGTATTTGGAGTAAGGAAGTAATTAAAGTTAAATGGGGTCATAATGATGGGATCCTTATTCTATGGGGTTTGTGTCCATCTAAGAAGAGTTACCAGAGAGCTCCTCCTCCCCAACCCCACATTCCCAAGTCAGTGCTCAGAAAACAAGGCCATTTGAGGAATACAGTGAGGAAGCAATGTCTACAAGCCAGGAAGAGTGCTCTTACCAGAAACTAAACCCTGCTGACATCTGACCTTGGACTGTTCATCTCCAGAACTGTGAGAAAATATCTCTGTTGTTTAAGCCACCCAGTTTATGATATTTTGATATTATGAGCAGACTAAGACACACTTTAAGGCTTAAAAACCACCAGAGTTAAAGATAATGGGAAAAGTTACTCTTTTGCTGCAATTATTGCCTGACGAGGTATTTTGTAATGTAAGCTGGATGGAGACAAATGAAGCTGCCCTCAGATATGGAAGAAACGAAAGTGAGGAAAAGCATGGAAAGCCTCATAAAAAAGGTTTCGTGTAGTGGCCTTGAAATATATTCTATTTACCTTTATTGTTAAGTCATTAAGCATCAAGGATTAGGTGGCACTGTGGTGGCGGAAGAGCAATGATGATAAAGTGGCAATGAGGAGCACGAAGGCAGCATATACCGAATATGCAGCTGTCCTCTTATACCCAAGTAGCCTTTGGTGAGCCCAACTGCCTGGCCATTGAAAACTGGAATCTTAGACCTCAGACTCAACCTCATTAATAGTCCTGCTTCTTGAATTAGTTCCTGCTTCATGCCAATGGTTGAGCTCCCCATATTTTTGCAGTGATTGAGGCCCAGCCTGGCACCAGCTTGCATTTGCTTCTCCTTGCTAAAGTGGTCAGGAACTACAAAAATCAGACATAAGAAAGTAGTTCCAAAGCTCATTTCTTTTTTCCTTTGGGAACTGAACAACATATGTAGTAGAAATCTCATAACCACCCACCTTGTAGAAGACCTATTTAGAAAATTTAACAGAAAAGGACCATAATCAGTACATTATTCTCCAAAGGCAAATAGTTGTGTGTGTGTGTGTGTGTGTGTGTGTGTGTGTGTGTGCGCGTGTGATCCACTTGCATTGACTTTAAATAAGTGATTCAATTGTAGAGATTGAAAATTATATGCTTTTAGGTTATATTTTATTTATGAATCACATCAAAGTATTTAACAGGAACTTGTGGTTTAAAAAACATTCATCATTAACTCAAACATGCAAGCTTAAAAAAATAATTTGGCTTCCAATTTGATATAGCACATGATTTTTCCAGGTGAACAAGAATGGACATTTGAATGAGACTCCGAAGAGGCCAGAGTCCATGGGAGGATCTCTTTGACTGCCTCAAACACTGCACAGACCTGTCTTCACATGGGAGATCTAAAACAGTGCATGAAAGCAGAGACACAGGTGTCGACCAGGCCCATGAACCAAGCCCACTTTGTTTGTATTATACACAGTGACCTCCTTTCCTGGGGGTCAGATTGCAAATGGAAATTGAGAGCAGCACTTTGGAAACTAACAAGTGCTGATCTTGAGGTGATGCCATTTTCCTTTTAGACGTGAGCTTGCTGCATTTCATGATGACATTTCAGTAGTGGGCTAAAGACATTTGAAGTCTCCTTTTTTCCATCAGTGTCCTGGCTTGTGTACTTAAATAGAAACCCGCAAATAAAAACAACATAAGCAAAGCAATTTAACATGCAGCTCGTTTTAGGGAGTTCTTTTAACAGTCACGTTTGGGCGATTCCATCTGATGTTACTTTTGTCTTATAAGTCACCACTTTATTCATTTTGGAGAAACAATACTACAGTCTGGAATCTTGTTCAGAACTGTCTTGAGATCAGAGGCAACTAAATAAGATGAACACAAACAAGGGTACCCCATTTGAGGCTATTAGCTTCTCTTCCTTTTGCTTCACTCTAACACATATGTCACAAGAATGGAAAGTAGTTACTTGACATAAATATATTCAAATAAGTACACTGGATTTCTTTCTCTGGAAGAATTACCCTAAGAAGAGAGCCTTTGGATGTGGATCAAGCTGCTGCACTGAAGGAACAAAACTAAAGACCAGTGAAAGTTTAGCACCAGTGAAAAGATTCTCACCATCTGCTAAATATGCTATTCCATCATGGTGATTTAAAGAACCAAGAATGTCCCCAAAATCTGCTTTGGAAATCTTTTTCTTTCAAATCCTCTTAGCAACTGACATTATTACTGTCTTATGGTGCAATGTGACTACAACAAAAACGCTCATGTATCCAGGTGAGAGACTATAATAACAGTTCAGCCCTAGAGACTGATATCACATGAGTCTTGGTGGGGGGTAGTGGGGAGGGAAAACCTCACCCAGGATTTCTGTGAAAGGTGAAAGGTGGCTCTAGTTTGCCTCTCCTCATTCTTTTCACTGAAAGGTGTTCATTGAGTAGTGGCCACTGGACTTAATGTTGGTGGGAGCTTGGCATATGGAATGCTGTCTCCGGCACGAGAAAGAGCCAACTGCAATTGGCTTTCATTCTTGCTATGAAATGCAGCAACACAATACATAGATGGTTTAGTGAACTGAAGAGGCTGTGAAATTAATCTCCTTGAGTACTTTTCCAAACATCCCAAGCTCCTTCAGGTAAATTCCACCCCCACCCGCTGCTTCTTTTGTTTTTCTCTTGGTAATCTCACAGGAAACCAATCTCAAGGATTTTTTTTCTAGAGGCCAAACTGGGATTTCAACAGGATTGAGATGAGATCTCACCTATCAGCGTAAAAATATCTTTCTTATATGGTCAGGTCCCTTCAGTAGAGACCTGAGCATTGAGGAGAATGGAGCAGGGGACCCATCTGTCCAGGATGTGCCTACTTATGGAAAATGCTAAAGCAATACCATTTTTAATTCAGAGATTCCAATGCACATTAAAGATGCTAACACATTAATCTTCACACCACCCTTAAATAGATAATCAGAATCATCATTTTCCATACATGAGTAGTTGTCGAAATATAGAGCTTATTTGTTTGGATGGTACTTCAAAAAAGTTTGAACTTGAAATTTGGGCCACAAGCAAATATTTTTTTATTGCAAAATTTTAAAAATAAACATTCTTTCAAATCTTCAACATTGCCCCATTCTATTTCTCTCCACTCACCCCACAAAATTCTGCTTACCAATCTCTTTACAACTGTAACCTCAGGGCAATAGTTAGACTTCTGAATACAGATGTCCCTATCAGAGGTGGAATAAAGGCACAAGACAAGAGCTCTGGCTATGCCTCAGTCATTGAAAAGGAGGAAGGTGCTGGAGAGAATGTAACTATCACTTGTTTCGGGAGCAGTGAACTGAACTGCGATTGCTGGGAACAAAGTTCTAAAAAGGAAAGAGCTGTTGGTAGAAGGTTCTTTGTCTGCTCTTTAGAATGCTTCTACAAGAGGAGATGGAGGGCAAGCCACAAGGAGAACGCTCTTGCAGGAGGGTGGAGTGGTTAAGATGTTAGGACTAGGAAGAGTTTTAGGTGCAGCCATGGAGGTGGCTGATGGTGGCAGTGGCTGGTGGTGGCAGTGGTGGCTGCAATGAAGGAGGAGGAGGAGGAGGACCAGGAAGATTGGGCAGTGCATGTAACGGCTTTCACGGGACTGGGCATGGGGCCTGCCAAATTGTACCCCAAGGGTAAGCAGAAGTAAACCCAAGGATTGTGTCGTAGAACCAAGTTACAGGGTCAAAGTTCTCTACTTTCATGCTTGTGTAAAGAGAAGATATATTCCTAGTTTTTGAGAAACTCTCAAAATCTTGAAAATCTCTTGGTATAGCCAAAGCGTAGTAATTGGTAAAGAGTACTCAGAACCATGTAAGGAAAAAGAATTTGCAAAACACCTTCTCCCTCTCGTTTTTAATTTTTTTTATTAGATTCAAGTTTCATTGCATAATTAACTATTCATTTTCACATATTCTTATAATTCTCATAAGCATCCAGTGACATAGGTTCATCATTGTTTCTGTTTTACAGATGAAATAAGGTTCAGAGAATTGAAAGTGAATTACCTAAGATCAGCAAGTAGCAGAATCAGAGTCGGATTCAGTCCCTCTGGCCACCCCACTGTATGTCAGAGTCCCAGTGACTGTCCTATTACCTTTCATCAACTATCATATTATCCTTTAATGTTGCCCAAAGGTTAGAACTGCCTTCAGAGCCACTTCGGACATTGGTACCATGAACATTAGTCTAAGCTTAGATGACAAAATGAGTTTTGTTAAATTAGCACTGCAGAGTTTCAATAAAGTCATATTGAAAACTCAACAAATAATATTCTTGCCTAACAAAAGTGCTTGATGAATTTTTTTCAGAAGTACATATTACATCTTTAAATGCAATTAAGAGAAACTGGGTTTGTTGGAATTAAGGGGTGTGTGTAGTAGATTTAAATTCTTAGGGAGTAAAGTTTCACATGGATATTGTTTTAGAAAAAGCAAGAGGCAAATAAAATGGAAAAAAAAGAAACAAGAGCAGGTTCAATTAAACACATTTTTACTTGTGAAATAGATTCCCTTTAATCATTAGAGCTTTTAAATTCCACTGTATTTGGCAACATTTGGAACTTCCAAGTCTCTTACGAAAAGGACTCTAAATAAAGAGACTTTTAAATTAATAGAGGCAGCAGTCCTATATTAACAGACACTCAGGAAAGCACATGCTCTCCTGCTGATGAGGGTGTTTAATATGCATCGGTCTTTGCTCTGCACAGCACTCACTTTTTCCCAGAGCAAAGCAGTTTATCACATGGGCCCGGCTCTGCTAGAGTTTCTGCCTGTCAGTTTGGGCACCGCAAGATCCTGACCATATGTTCAAAAATAAAAAAGATCAAAGAGCTAATAAGTAGTGGTCAGCATGCCTGTAGTCAGTACAAAAGAAGTAACAAAGCAGGGCAGCAGCCTTCATTTCAGCCACCGTGCTAGAAAAAGCCCCAAATCACTACCACACCAGAATCTGCGAGTAACATTGGGAATTGAGTCTATAAAACATGCACTAGGTCTGTTTCAAAAAACAAAAAGCAAAACCAGACAAAAATCTAAATCCACCCTAAACAAAATCAATGTTCTTAGGCATACCAGATAGTAACATTTATTTCACAGATTTTATACTGAGTTTAAAGAGCTTTCACAGATTGTTTATTTTGAACTCATGCAAATAGGGCAAATCACTGATGTTTTAAGACACAGAGAATTACAGGACTTTGGTCCAACTTGTTTCATAGGAACAGAAACAATGTTGACAATAAAACGCAATATTTTATTTTCTGGGTCCCACTCTCAACATCTGCCTGAAGTCTGCCATCTATAAAGAGGTGCACAGCTTCCCTATGCTGCTCTATCATTCTCTCCTGAGCAAGCTTCTAGGGAGTAATGTCTGATGCCAGAGAGTAGAATCCATGAGTTTTTCGGTTTCTTTTGCATTTTTTTGAGAGTACAACTGGGAGTGAATGATTACAAAGGAAGACCACAATGACATAGTAACGGATGCGGCAAAGAATCAGTAGTGGAAAGGTTAAATAGAACAGAGTATGATTTGGGCAGAATGCAAAGCTGCATTAAATTACTCTGGTTCAAAGATTCCTCAGTTGCCCAATCTTGCAGGACCGATGTCAAAAACAACAGCCAAAACAGTTTTTTGGGAGTTACTGGAGAAAAGAAAAGAGGGCAAGAGCATGTGTGAGTGCCGGAGTCAATGACAGGCGGAAGGGGTGTCGAGTGCCGGAGTTCCGTGCTCACTCACCTTGGTCTGAGAAGGAAGACAGGGACCTCTACGGCTTTGTGAAATTTCTCAAGTGCCCTTGGAGATAATAGGTCTGTTAGAAACAGCAACTCGTTGCAGCTGTGTGCTTCCATCCCACGACCGTCCACAAGAACTTAGCATCACAGAGGAAAGGACCATAAGAAACTCATAACGACTTGCAGTTTGTATTTTTCTAGGGGCAGAACTGCACCCATTCATTCACTTATTAATTCTTTCCCCTTTCATTGATCACTTTATGAACGAAGACACTGAGTCTGGTGTTGAGAGGATAAAAGACAGCTGAGACATGTGCCTGTTCCTGCCTACTAGACAATGTCCCTGCTCCACTAGATAGTGTCAGCCCAAGGCAACCTGATCACTGGAATATTGAGACACACTCACAGGCCTTTCTGCTAGGTTCCAGCAGATATGCAGATTTTTCTATGCACCTGCACTCTGTCCGTGTAGACTCCTAACTTCCTGAAAAATGAGAAAATAAGGCCTTATAGGCTCTAGATCAGTAAAACCACTAGTTTTCAAAAAACAAATTCAGATCCCCAGAAACTTTCTGAGTATTCACATGAAGCAGTCAGATGAGGGGAATTAAAAAGACCTCTAGTTTGAGGTGTCTCTAATAAATTCATTAGACCTCTGATTTTGAGGCCTAGATGCAGCTACTTTTTTTTTTCCCCCTCCAGAAAGATGGTGACTTTGGGAACAACTCTGTTTTCTTTCCCTGGGGGTTTGTAAGTCTGTGAAAGAGATATCACTGGCCTCTGAATTAGAAAGTTTGCAAAAGTCTTCCCAAATAGCAAAACAACAGATTTGAGAGGTTCCACATTCACTGAAGGTGATAAATGGAATGTTTTTTTCCACCTTTTAAATTGAAATCTGTTTCAGGAAAACATGCATAGTTACAGTCAAGATTTGCATGTCGAAATGATATTTTGAATCAATTGGCTTAAATTACATTCTTAAAGTAATTTCATCTGTTTCTTTTTACTTTTTAAAGTGTTGCTACTAAAATATTTAAAATTAAATATGTGGCTTACGTTATAGTTTTATCTGCTAGGTTCCTAGAGCACTTGGAGTCTGAAATAATTTGAATTAGTTTTTTGGTCAGGAGTCGAGATTCTTGGGTTGTAAGGAACAGAAGCCACTCACATTTTGTCATGCCAGAATAAAAGATTGTTGTGAAAACATGGAGATATAGGATGAATCACAGTCAAGCCTTATGAGAACAGAAGCAAAATGGGAAATCGGCAGAGCTGTGTTCTTTCTGTCTCTGTTTCTGTCTCTGTCTGTCTCTCTCTCTCTGTGTCTCCTTTTTCTTTCTCTCTGGGTTTTCATCTCTATTTCTCTCTGTGTATCTGCTCTATCCTCTGCTGTATGAGCAAACTTTTCATTGATTCTGTTTCTCCATGATTCCAGTTTGCATGGGGCTTTTGCCAGTGATGGTGCAAACTTTGTCTCTGACTCTGTGTGATCTTTAGCTCAGCTTCCCACAGCCGTCTCATCAGCTTCTCGATTCAAAAATTGCAGGGAACTGGACTGTCCCAGTTTTGTTTAGATTCCTCTGTGACTCGTGAGATACATGGTCACCTGGATAGGGATATTACATTCTGGGACTGTGGATAAAGTTGAGCTAGAAGTAGTTTGGTGGGGCTGATACATTGAAATATTGGACAATTACATATTTCCTGGCATTGTTTGTCTGTTCCTTTGGTTATCTTCCATTTCACCAACATCATCAATCTTTCCCTGTCTACTGGATCATTTCCATCAGCAAAGCAGCTTGCTCTAACCTCTTCTGTTCTCTTTAACCAATTAGTTTTGTCATTGCCCTTTCATACCACTGCAGCTAACTCAGACTTGGACTGTATCTCAAGTAACTGGTGTTTGATTCAATTTGACAAATATTTATACATATCTACTGGTTGTATGGCGTTTTATGGAGAATGCTGGGGGTATTTGAGGTTACTAGAACCAAGCCGAGGAGAGCCCTCAAGGGTGCATTCAGGAGAGCTCTGACTTCAAGTGCAAATGCACGCTGTCTTCTGGCCCTTGCTGCCACAAGTTCTGTAGACTTTCAAATAAGCCAATTTCATTTTAATATGTCTTGAAGAGTTTTGCATGCCACATAAAATTAAGAAGAAAAATTTAAAAAGAAAAGAAGAAACTAATGTTTTACTAGTATTTACCATCTTCTAGGATCTGCATTAGGAGCTTTACGTAGATTATCCATTGAAACATCTGAAGTGTATGTTCTAGCTTTTATTTTCTGCATACATGCTGGCTTCCTTATAAAATTTAAGTTCCATATTAGCAGAGACTTTGTAATCTTATTGCCATTGCATCTACTGCAGCTAGCAATAATGCCAGATGTATAGGAAGGATTTAGTAAAGACTTATAAATAATTTAATGAAAGTGGTATGATTGATTCATCATTGAGATTGCCGGGTCTGTGGAAAAAAAAAGGCTAAACCTCACATAGTTTGTCTCTCACACAGTTCTGGGATACAGACCACAATCAATAGATTGGTTGAAAGAAGAGTAATTGATTATTTTTTTTTCTGCTTTACCTTCTCAATTGCTTCTTTTCTAGATCTTCATTTACATACTTCTGTTGTTAAACTTAATTCTTAGAAATAGCCAACACAAAC
>NW_006441953.1:5682073-5694818 GCF_000325575.1 Pteropus alecto | reverse complement strand
GAAAGAGTATAACTGTGTTTAAAATTTTATAGGGTAAAAAAGCAAAAGAAAGGTGACTGAGAACTATAGTGGCCTAAAGCACACAGACATTTCATGCTTGTTTTTTTTAAAATAAATATTCTTTAAAAAAGTTATAGTACTTTAGTGACCAGAATTAGAATTCCCAAGATTCTAATTGATTGGACTTTCCCCTTCCTCTAATGATTTAAATTATTTCACTAGGGTTTGGGATCATAAATAATAATTTTTGCTTATACTCTAAAAGCCTTTAAGTCTTTTGATCAAAATCTTCCTGAAACTTTCCTAATATTTTTATATTAGGAAAACTGATTTTATATGGAAATCAGGTAAGGAACAATATAAAAATGTGTTATCTTCCAGAAACATATTGTAAGAGAATCCATATAGTTTGTGTCATTTTAAGTCATCACAGTGGCACCCTGAAGCATCCCAAGTTCTGAAGGATGATTTTAGTTAGTCTGCCTGTTACTGTACCTGCCTTTTTGCTAAAAAAGTTTAACCCATTGATGTGAAAAGAATCTTCTCCATCTTTGAGCATCTTTCCTTAAACTTTGGTTAATATGTTTGTTAGTTTATTAATCACAGACATTTTTTATTTAAAACTAAATCAGGCATTTTTCATTTTGTGTTTAAAGAGTTATGGATCTTTGGCAAATATTAATTCTTCTGACTTTCAATAGGTAAACGATTATATCTTCTGAATTACTACAGATATTGATTGTTCGTTTCTCATTTAAACATTTATATTTCTTACATTTAAAATTTAAATATGTACCTAACATAATAACAAACTTTATTGCTTTTCGTTTTTCCAAAGAATAGATCTCTTAAATTTTAACTCTTGTTGATAATATTTTAAAATTTTTGGAATAATTTTCTGGGTTACAGTACAACTCTGACAGCCATCCAAAGATACATTGGTAGAATTTTTAATTGCTTAATGATACAGCTTTCACTTTAGATATTTTACTTGTCCATTTAGCTCATTTTCCCATTTTAAAATTGGCTGGCACTTTTATTGATTTGGAAGAGCTTTTAAAAATTATGGATAGTTAAGTCTTTGTATCTGTGTTGCAATTATTTTCTCTAAGTCAGGATTTTTTTATTCAATCTTGTTTATAGTGACTTTCATTGGAAACTTAAGATAGTTAAATCTATCTTTTCTTTTATGACTTCTGTTTTTTTTTAGAAAGTGTTTTAAGAGTAAAAAAATATAATTTTCTATATTTTCTAATTATTTAATATATTTTTCTTCATATTTAGCTCTTTATTTTATCTGGAGTCTGTTTTATGAATGATGTGATATCGTATTTTTCCATAAAAGTATCCAGTCATTTCAGCACCATTTTTAAGAAGGTTTAACTTTTGCGTTTGAAATGGCAACTTTATTACATGCCTAATTCCTATAAATACATAGATTCTTTTTATGGCTTACATTCTGTTACACTGAATTTTTATTTTATTCCTGCACTGTCTTTGGGTATGTTTGACATCTAAAGCACCATTTCAGGTGCTTTTTAATGATTTTTCTTAGTTATTCTTATTTAATTCCTTTTTCATGTAATTTTAGAACAGCTTTTAAGTTTCATAATATCTCTCATTACTATTTGATGGACGTTTCTTTAGTATTATTACATTAGGGAGAATTATCATTTTTAAAATTATTGAGTTTCTTCAGGAGCATGATGTATCAGATATTCAATTCTTTGTTAAAGGACTTTACAGATTTCTGTAAAATGTTACTTTTTTTTCCATGTAAGTATTACACACTTTTTGTTGGTTTTCCTTATGTATTCTGGAGTTTTGGGTTGCTGTTGTGATAAACTTTTCTTCATTACATTTACAATTGGTTATTGCTGGTTTATAGAAAAGCAATTGACATTTTTACTTTGATCTTATATCTAGACATATTTCTAGTTCTGATTTTCAGCTGATTCTTGTCTTTGATAGGCAAATATATTATCTATAAATAATTATAATTCATCTTTTTTATTTCAAATATTTATAACTTTTTTATTTTGGAGTTTATTCCATTGGTAATATAGTTGATACGGACTTAAATGTTAGTGTATCATGAACATCCTCGCTTTTGTTCTGTCTTTACTGAGATGTTCATTATAGATTGTTGGTGAATATCTTTTACAAAACTGAGAGTTGTTCCCTTTTGTTTTAATTGTGATTATGTTAATACACTTTCCAAAGAATGTTTTCTTGGATTAAAACTAATTTTTTCAGAATTTATTATTCTTTTAAATTGATTAATATATTTATTATTTTGTATCTAAGCTTATAAATGAGATTTGACTTAATTTTCATTTTTTTGTGTGTGCTAGTTTTGTTTTATATATTAAAGTTTGGATACAAGTCTATGGAAGGTAACCGAAGTGTATATTGGGAATAATTGTGTGTGTGTGTGTGTGTGTTTGTGTGTGTGTGTGTGTGTGTGTTTACATCTCTCTCTCTCTCTCTGGGGTGTGGATTTATGAGAGACAGTATAGTTTTCTTAGAAAATGAGGTTGGGGAGAAAGTTTGGAACTTGTATTCTGGAGAGCCCTGAACAGATCTTTAAGAAGTTTGTTTTTTGTTCTGTAGGAAGCTATTAGAGTTTAAGAAAATTGAAGATGAAAAAATTATTGCCTTACACAGAGAGATTAAATATGGAAAATACAAAAAAAGTTGGATTTAAAGCCACTGGATATCATAACCATAAAGAGAGCATTACATGGATAGTGTCATGGGCGCAAAAATGAATAAAACAGCTATTAGGTCATTAGGGAGTTTTGAAAAGAAGCTTCACAAAACATGACTTATAGCATTGCAAAAACAATAGGCAGACTGTTCAAGAAGTATTGCCTTCCTAGGCAGATACTGATGAAAATTTAACAATAAGAAGAATTGGAGTGTTTATTAGGCAGGGTTGTACTTAACGGTAAAGTGATAACAGGCAGTAAAAGGTGGGGGAGGGTGACAAATATAATTTGTCCATCAAATTTTATCATACAGCAAAAATGTAGATTACTCACTCTATATAAATATTTGACTTGTGACATATTTGACACTAGAAAGTAAGCCCAGGAACATTACCCCATGCTCATCGACCGAAGAGAAGTCCCTTAGTTTTCTCAGGGTGGTTTATTGGATTGTTCTGCACAGCTGCATTCCTCAAAAACCATTTTTCCTCATGAAATATAACACACATTTAGAAAAGTATACAGAACATAAATGCATAGCTCAATTAATTATCTTAAAGTGTAAACTGTGTAACCGTCATTTTGGACAAGAAATAGAACATTGTTAGGACCTCAGAAGTTCTCCTTTTATCCAATTACTACTCTGTTTCTGCCCAAAGGGAACCACTCCTTACTTTTATGGAAATTGTCTCTGATTTTTGTTATAGAGTATCATCTAATAATACATCTCTGAACAATATAGTAATGTTTCCTTCTTTGAACTTTATGTAAATGGAATTATATATTAAATATTATTTTGTATCTGGCTTCTTTAACTAAACATATTTTTAAGATTACTCCACATTGTCAAGTATTGTTGTAGGTTTTTCATTTCATTACCATGGTATTCCACTTATCAGTTTACCATAATTTTTTGTTCATTCTATAGTCGATGGACATGGTGCTATGATTTTTATGTATGTCTCTTGTATCACGTACATATGTATGCATATCTGTTGGGTAGGAGTGAAATTGGGTCATAGAGAATGCATTTTCAATGGTAGTAGATAATAAATGATTTTCCAAGGAGGCTAAACCATATTCCCAAGAGCACCATTAAAGAGTTCCTGTTGATCAGCATATTTGCCAAAACTTGGAATTGTTAAGCATCTCAATTTTAGCCATGTGCAGGCCATGCAATGATAGTTCATATCATTTTAGTTTTCATTTTCCTGATTACAATGAAGTTGTCCACCTGTTTACATGTTTATTGATCATTTGGAATTCCTCTTTCCAAATTATGTGTTCAATTCTCTTGCCTATTTTTCTATTGGGTTGTCTGTCTTTGTCTTTTCCTCATTGATTTCAAGGAATTCCTCATATATATTATCTTATGAGCCCTTTTTTTATTGTAGATGTTAAAAATATTTTTTCTTATCCTCTTAACTCCTTAGGGTTATATTTTAAGAAACAAATATTCTAATTCTAATGTTAATATGAACTATTTTATCATATCAATCTTTGCCTTCATGATTAGTGATTTTCTTTTTTTGTTTTTCTTTTTATTCTATTTACTTTATTTTGAATCTTTTTTTATTTTCCCAGTTTTATGGATATATAGTTAACATACAACTTTGTGTCAGGTGTGGTGTATGATGTGTTGATCTGATACATTTATATATTGTAAAATGATTACCACCATAGCATTAGTTAGCACTTCCATCCCATCCCATAAATATTATCTCTTTTAATGTGAGAACATTTAAGATCTACTCTCTTAGCAACATTCAACTCTATAATACAGTACTATTAGCTATAGTCACCATGCTATACATGAAATCTCTACAAATTGTTAAATTAGGGCCTTTTTTTTTGCCATTATCAATCTTTTCTTTCCTTCAGATCTCAAAGTTATATTCCTATTTAAGTGTTTTATACATTTCTCTCCTTCTCTAAATCATGCCCCTCATCTTTCTCTCCTACGCACTGAAACTGCACTTAAGATTTTGCCTCAGCTCTGTCTTCTAGAGAAATCAGGCGAAGATAGTGTGTTTTGTACTGAGCATGCAGACACATTTTTTCCATGTAGTTTGATTATTTCTGTTTTTGATTGGTGCTTTAGGCCTTTATACTTAATGGAATTACTGATAAATTTAGGTAGTTTTTTTCTGCCCTATATTCCTTTTATTTTCTTATTGCCCTTATTGGATTATATTTTATAACATTATATTTTGGAAGACAAACATTCTTTTATTAAATTTTTAGTGATCCTCTTAAAAATTATAATATGCATCCTTGACTTAACCAAAGTTTAATGTTGGTTGGTAATCTTACCCTTTTCTTAGAGTACAATCATAGGACATTATTTCATTTGCAGTCTACTGAAGTTTATGCTATTGTTGCTATGTATTTTATTTTAACCCACACAAGGCATTATTATTATTGTTTTAAACCATCAATATTGTCTTAGATTGTTTTCTTTCAAAAGTGGGCTTTAGTCAAGAATTTGGGAATAGATTGTCTGTAACGGAGGTAATCCCAGGATGAATAATAGGGAATAAGAAAAAGAAGAGAGAAAATTTAATAAAGGATGCATCAATGAGTGAGTTACTATGGTAGGCAACTGTAGCTCAATATTGTTCTACAAAGAAAACATGTACCTTACAGCTCAGAATCATTCCATGAATGATGATAATCCTGGGTTATTTAGCCACCAAAAGTCATCATTTACTGATTGAGAGTTGCTCCTGGGGTTTTGATTCTCTCAGACTTCCAGGTTGCACCTCCTTGTAGCTGCGTGAGATTCCAAGGTATTAGAAAAAGCCCTTAGTCAGAGAAAAAAAGAGAAAAGTCACTTGGAATATGGATTTATCAGCTTGGTGGAAACTCTCTTCTATTGCTGTTGCTATAAGTAAATGGATCAGAGAATCAACAGTGTTTCCTGCAGAGCATCCATTATGTTACCAGTCACATTCATGCACCCTGTGTTATTTTCCGCTCTGTTATTCATGCTTCAGGGTGGTGGCTGGCCACGAGTTATTAAAAATAAAATGAAACAAATAAAACCCCACACAAAATTCCCCACCAAAACCCTTTCAAGGGAGTGTTAGTTGAATAAGCCATAGTCCTCACTGCCGACCTGGTCCCAGGGTGATAGCCCCTTGATAGGCACTCTATTTATAAATCCATTATGCTAGCATCATGGTGGCTAAGGACAAAAGCTGATTTACCTCTACTAGATGAGTTAGCTGTTTTTCAGGATCTCTTCTGCTATAGATGCTCTCTGGTGAGCCTGAATGTGAGGCAAAGATCTGAGCAATCTGTCCTCATTTCCTTAGGTCTGTCCACTTGCCTCTTCCTCAGACATCCTTGTATTTCATCCTCTAAAGGTCTACAATGATCTTTCTTTTCTCCTTTCTCTTTTATAATGGCTCTACTGGTTATGGACATAACAGGGAGCAACATCCCTACATCTTTTGAGTCTGAGGATAACAGTAATGTCTGAAATTCCAAACAGAATGTTTGGCTTACCATATTGGCTATTGGGGAACATATCAGGAGCTTCACTTGACTCTTCCCACTCTGATGGCTATTACTCCACAGGTCAGAGAAATAATGTGAGGGTTCTGACAGTTGCTAAGTATATCTATTCTGATTATTCACTCAGAGAATGAGGACATCACCAGGAGTGGATTTGTGGACTCTTTGAGCCAATTACACTCAGTCGAATACAAGATCATTATGGCATTTTGTGTTCTCTAGAATCACTGTAAACTCTAATTCTATATCCAATAATTTTCTAAAGATCTGGGTATTCCCTTTTCTCCTATATAGTTGCCCTTGAAAATAAAGAAAGATCGTAAGTCCCTTTGGGACATAACATGCATTACATAATCTTGTTTTGACACCGTGGGGGTCCTTTCTCAAGGGAACCTGACCTTATTTCTGTTGACTGGCTCTGGTTATGAGAACTGGTTCAGAACCAGAGTCAGGTAAGAAATCATAATTTTCCATTAGGTTGATTGACGCTGGGCTTTGCTCATTAGCTCTTGCTCTTTATGTTTATATAGGTTGAGCAACACTCTCATTGGCTGCCCATCTATCTTGCCTCTAGGAATAGGATGGTCTATTAGCCATTGCCATAGATCCCGATGGTCAAGGGCTCCTGATTGTCAGTCTGGCCTTGCTGCCTAGTACAGTAATTATATACATGTTGCCTCTAATTATAGAGAGCTGAAACATGGCCTTTGCTCTTCTAAAATTATATCATCCATGTTGACATTAAAGAATCCTATGGAAGTCCCATGGTAGCATCTTCTACTATTATTTCTGGACCACAGAAAACAGCCCCTCTGAGTCTCTCAGTGATGCCTCAGTGAAAGCAGGGTCCTTCGGTCCCTCCTGTGAACACAGTCAACTGGTAGATTCTCTGATCTCATATAATTAATCTACTATAATATTTCTATTCTTTGAAATTCCTGGCCTTTTTTTCAGTATCTTCTAAGGAAGTCTGGAACAGTGGGTCTAACACTTTATTTTATTATTAATTGGATCAGTTTTTAAAAATTGTGGTTAATACATGCAATCATTTCCAAATTAATTGAAAATTACTGACAGTCATGTTCACCTTCCTCATATACATGCTATATTTCTGAATTGTTGTAAAATAAAAGACAGTCTTATGCTTACTGAAATATGCTCAATAATTATCCAGACATAAGAGACGTGTTGATATTTCCCCTGTCTCCCATTTTGTCTCATCATTCCTTAATCAAGTCAAGTTTTTCTTGCAGTACTTTCATTCTCACTCTTTCTTGTCCTGAAAGAAACACTTCCTTGATAAAAAGACTCCTTTGAATGAGAATGCAATCAGCCTATATCCCTACTCAATAAAGCAAAAGATTTATAAATGAAAATGATAGAGGCTGTTGACCCAACATATGAGATGTCAGTGAGGGTGGTGCAAAGAAATAGTGATAGCATGAATACTCCTACTATCTCAGGTCCTGCTACTTCTTGACTATAGCTTTCCTGCCCACTCTAGGCCATATGACTTAGAAGGAGAACAGCATGTAAGAACATGTTCAGTGATATGTTTTAAAAAAACAATTATACTTTCTCTTTTCTTTCCAATATTGTGATATTAGCTTGCTTCTCTTCTGTAGCATGGAAATGCACCACTCATATCTCCTGCTGTGGGGCTCCAGTTGCTGTTCTTCTGGATTCGCCATCACATTTGTGTCAGGACTATGATTCTTGCGGACTGTTCCCAGTCAATGACTGAGCATGGCAACAGTACTAAGGCAAGATTCTGGCAAGATGTGGGGCTCTTCCAGTGGGAAACTTTGCCTAGGACTATACTGCAGTTCAAGACTCTTGCAGCCCAATTCTTCCTTCTCTCCATCTTTTACTAAATGTCAGACCCACATCATATTTAGAAAGCTTTCCTTGCCTCTGCTTTCTTCCCTAATACATTACCTGCACATTGTAGTAGTTATTTATTGGTATATAACAAAATTAGATACTAAACTTAGTGTCTCATAACACACATTTATTAGCTCACAGTTATTGTGGGTCAGGAATGTGGGCATGGCTTAGCCAGGTCCTCTGCTTCAGATTCTCTCACATGGCTGCAATCAAGTGCCAGCCAGTGCTTGAGTCTCATCTGAAGCTCAGCTACAGAAGGACTTGTAGGATTTAGCTTCTGTGAGCTGCTCTACTGAAGGCCTCAATTCCTTGCTTACTGTTGACTGGAGGCCTCCCTTAGTCCTTTGCCACTTGGTGTTCCTACTACGATGGCTCACTTCACTAGAGTGAGAGAGAGAGAGAGGCACTTCTAGCAAGATGGAAATCACAACATTTTGTGTCTTAATCACAGATATGATGTCCCATCACCCTTCCATATTTTATTCGTTGAAAGCAAATCACTTGGCCAGACCACACTTAAGGGTTACATAAGGCATGAGCACCAGGAGGTAGGGATCACTGGGGTCATCTTAGAGGCTGCATATCATACACATCTAATACCATTTTGATGCCTGCTTCTCAGAGGACCCATGATCCTTGAAGGACCCAAACCAACACATCTTGGAAAACAAAATTCTAAAAAACGGCTTTATTTACTGGGACATTTGATTTTAACAAGAAGATAATCTCTAATCAAAAATGGATTTTTTGTTATTGTTGCTATTTTAGTATGAATAAAGATGATTTATGCATTATAAATTAATAGAATTTTGTTTCATAACTGACTACAAATGGAATGAATGGAACTCAAATTGAAGTCATTATAGGTGGGAGTACTAGTTCCTTGGTTAGGGTAAGTCTATAAGCATTTTACTTTTTTTCTTTCACATCAATTGCTCAAACAAATGCATCAGAACAGTTCCTACTGGTAGGAACAAACTCTTCAAGATTGGTGCATGGGAATGTGGATTAGTGAGGTAAAAAAAAAAACTGTACACAGGTGAAAATATACCAGGTACTTTATTTGTCATCACAAAGTGCAATGTTATGCAACTAACAAGAAATTAGTTTGAATCCTTCCTATACCAGATTAATAGGGAATTGTTTTTATCTGAGAGAAAGTCCAGTGGTATAGGAGGTAGGTAGAAACTATAAAAGTATTGTTATAGACTTTTACAAACAGGAAAACCAAGACAAATAGCATCCAAATCTTTTCTTTTATCTTAATAAACATGTGAATAGTAGAATAGAGACCAGTTTATGTTCCAGCACCCTGACCAATCAACTGTTCTTTCTATTATAATACATCTATTTTGAATCTCCGAATTACCTGAGGGAATTTGGCAAGTTGGCCAGATTTCAGAGAAAAGTGACTGATGTATCAAAGGAGTAAAGGCTCTGCAGGAAGTTAAGAGCTAAATAAGAAAATCTTGGTATAATTCCACAGGGATATATTTTTTTTAAGCTTTGTCTGAAATAAGGAAGGAATAAAAAACTGAAATTGGGAAAAGATAAATTCAGACTGACTATCCAATCCAAGACAGGGGGTTGAGGATTATTAAAGGAAATAGTGAAAGTTCATTATATGAGACAATGAAAACCTAGCCCAGCTGTGGTGTTCCAGCATGCACCCAGAGTAATCCTATCTGGGCTCCAGGGAGTAGTCTGACCTGGGTAGCAATTTCCCGCTTTAACTTAGAATCTCTATTATTGCATTAGTTTTGTGCGTTGGCTCCAGGCATAAAATAGTTTGCAATGGCGACTGTCCACTATTTCCTGTCATTGAATTTGTATTTCTGTGAGCTGCCTCATGTTCAGGGCTGCTAACATCTTCTACCTGCCTCGCAGCTCTGAGGAATCTAATAGACATTTTCACGCTACAGTATGGACAGCTTACAAAATAAAAAGCTTGCGTTGGGCTTTGCGGTGTTCATGCCAAAGATATTTATCACTTATTGTTACCTGTGGGTTCAGATTGATACAGGAATGTCCTTGTTCAAAAACTCTCCCATGTGACCAAAAAAAAAAAAATATATATGAGAAACAGCCCTTTTTTATGAAGTGAAAGATTTAGTGCTAAAATGATAGGGAAACAGCTCCTGAGTGTGAATGAAAGTTTTGGTCAGCAATGTATATAAATGACAGATGAGAGGTGGGATTACTTTCCTTTCATGAGGGTTTATGCAACCATTTTATTATTATTGTACCAAAATTTTCCTCTATTTTCTTGGAGTTTGAACTCAAGCCTCAATTCCTTAGGGCTCTATTTTGCTTTACTCCATAGTAGACTAACTGGAAAGTCTGAGTTCCAGCTTTACAAGCTACTGTTGACCTTAGCCCTCAAGGTGGCTTAGGGCACCTGGAGCTCTTGGACAGTCACCTTGGGCTGGGGGTGACTTGTCCATTTTTCTCAGTGTCTGCCATACAACCATCATCATGTAGGCATACCATGCCACATGCAAGTCTGGGCAGTCCTGCTCTTTTCTATGTATAATCCTTCTAGATCACTTTGATGCCTTGGAACATACAAAGAAAGTTCAAGAGTCAGATGTGTTATATTTCCCTTTATTGACTCTATTTCCCACAATCTGCTTTCTTCCAACTGAATCTTGCATCTTCTCAGACATAAAAATATGTATGTCCACTTCAGAGTTCTGAACATTTCTAATGAAAATAAGTCTCCAATTTAACTTTATTTCAAAAGATCTTCTTTAGCTAAAATAACTTCCTTTTCAGTTTATGATGCAGTAGGAAAATAAAATTTCAGATGAGAAATTTTGAGATCTAGCTAGACTTTTTGCTATTAGATGAATCACCTAACTTCTCCGGGCCTCATCTTTAAAAAAGCAAAAAGTTGATGATCTCCAATGGCCTTTCAAGCATTATTAATCTAAGGAAACTCTCAATTTAGTCACGCTACCCTCTGGTTATTAGTGTTATTGCAAATGATTCATGACCATATAACATATAAAAACACTGTAAATATTAAAATATATATTTCTATTACAGACAATATAGGGTTTATATAGTTAATACATGAGTAGATACTTCATCTTAGGCACTGTGCTTATAATAGGGATGCAAAGTGACTAACTTGTAGCCCTTGCTCCTAAGAAGTTCATGTTCTAGTGGTGACAATAAACAGAAAGTTACGTTCTATATGGTGAGTTGATGATAGAGATGATTCTACATTCAAGCTGCTTTACCAAGGCAGGGATGGATGCAACCTCCCAGAGGTGCCTTTGGTTTGACAAAGGGATATGAGGAAGACAAAGTCCTGGGAGCTGCTTCTCCTTGACTCAGCTGGTTCCACATGCATACTCCCTGTCACCGTGGCTGAAGTCCTGTCTTTACCCCAGTAATTAGAATGGACCTGATCACATAGCATCTTGGTGCAATCCTTCATCATGTTAGGAAAGATCCTCTCTGGGTGTGAAAGGTGGGTAAGCATTTTAATTTCTATGTACGAAAGTTCACCTTGTACAAAACACTGATGTATGAAAGTCACGGATTATGGATAGCCTGTACTTGCCATCTGTTACTTGGCTTTCAGGAAGCTGGAACTATTATATTTAACTTTTGAATTATTTAGGGCAAATGTAGCAGTTCAGGAGAGAATGATTACTATCAGAAATTAATGCTGTAGAAACAGGAAAACCTTAACATTTTGGAAGGAAGAAGAAAAGTTCTTTGAGTAATAAAAAAAATTGAATTGAGAATATTTTTTAAATGTAGCTTTGTTATTTCCAAGTAAACGACATATCCAGTACTTCCAGGAAACAGTACCAGCGGCTGTTTAGAGTCTGGGTGCTTCACCCATCACCTTCTTGGGCTGGGATCTGGTATTTACCACTTCCTGTTTGAGCTGGGCTCATTTTTAAAAAGCTTTAACTTCTCTCTCCTTCAGTGTTTTATCTGTGGAAATGTAGGTTTGTAATAGAATATATCTAACAGAGGATTAAGTGAACCATGTATGTTAAGCCCTCGACAAGTGCTTGGCTTTAGAAAGCACTCAATAAGTTAGCCTTGATAGTCACCTTGATGGAGGCCTTTCCTCAACTCACTTTCACATCTAGCATCTCATCTGATCTAATTTCACCACAAAATGTTAGGTGGATTTTGCTAATGATGGCCTAGAAAGGTGAAGTGATTTGTCTAAGGAGAAACAGCTGATTTATGTACAAATTGTGTTCTTTCAAGCACCAGAAATCTCACAATAAAAGACATTAAAAATTATGGCTTGCTGATTCTTTTAGGCCTCCACTTTTCCTATCAAGTCTTAGTCTAGAGAGATGTTTTCATTCAGTTTCCATAGCTGCCATTTACCATTAGCTCTAGTGCAGCGACTTATCGGCCCCTCACTCTGGCTGGGCAGTGAGTTCCTTGAGGTCAGGGCTGTGGCAGGTTTGTATGTAATTCTTTTGACTTCTACAGCAAGTGCTCAGCCAGGGTTCTGTCTCAGTCAGTTTGACTCCTATGCCTGTGATCTTAAATACAATCTTCTTAAGTCTGTGGTTGGTAAATAACAGAATAATGCAGATTAAAGAGAAAGTTGTGTTGTAATTGTCCTAAGCAAGAGGAGCCAAATG
>NW_006441953.1:5618004-5682043 GCF_000325575.1 Pteropus alecto | reverse complement strand
CACAGCTCAACTCAGTTTTTAGACAGGTAGGAGAACCTTTTCAGCTCTATTTCAGGAAAGTTCAAAATGAGCCCTTGTACCGTGATTCCCTCCTTAGAAAGGAGCACCCCTCGAGTTGCAGGATGCTGAGCTCTTATTGTCAGAGCTCCTCCTGTATCTGCACCCCGAGTCCAAATTCTTGTGCACTTTTAACGCCCCCTGAGGTGGCCTGCAGCCCTGCTGAGGTCGTATTTATTGTTTGTTATTTTTGCCAGTTACCTCTCAAGGTAACAATGATTATTTTTGTTACTCTTCTGTTCACAAACTTGCATAGAATTTGAATGATCTGTTGCAACTCTATTTTCCCCATGAGCCTATTATTTTTAGTGAGCAGTTTTGCAGGGTGCAAGATTTGTCAGGAACATATATACAAGTGCTATAGAAGAAAAGCCTGTAAAATCGCTCTCAATTTTCAATACAATCCCATGTCCCTTACCTGAAACAGTGGAGTCAGTGACATTTTGAGATTTAAATATATATATTTAGATTTTAGAAAAGTAATAGGTGCATAGATTATATATTTCATCCATAGCCAGCGCAGTGCATTCAAATTCATTATAGTAAGTGGGATGAATGAAAATTGGACATAGCTTCATGTTAGTTTAGTCACATTTTGCCATCAAATGAGTTGTGAAAAGTACTTTTGATTTTTAGAGCTTTGTGGAATTTGGAATTGACTGCCTGGGCATCTCTCATGGCCACCTCCTTTCTGCTGCTCCAACTTCATTGTCACCTGGAGCCCCGTGAAAGCTGGCCTCTCAGAGAGGCAACTGGCTTTCTGGGCTGCCTCTGGGGAAACAGAGAATGAGCTGCTAACCTTGGGATTTCCGCAGTGTGTTTGGTAACTCTACCACAACTTTCCGTTGGACGTTGCATCCTGGCTGTGGAAGGGAAAATAAGGACACTGCATTTGACCGTCTCTCCCTGCCCACCTCTTCCTCTTGGTTCCTTTTTCCCACTCTAGAAGGGCTTTCTCCCTCATGCCCAAGGGAGACTTCTCTTATGTCATAGTGTCGTCCTGTGCTTTCCTATGACTTACATTAAAATCACTAAGAATTGAGTTCACGTATTTAGTAAGAGAATTATTCAATGAAGTCCCATTAGAATGTCATCATAAAACACATTCAAAAGAAACTGATTCCACAGCATGGGCATCAGGGGTAGCATTCTATAGTATTTTTAATATTTGTTAGATTTCATGCTGTATATGAACCAAGTTGTTTCAAATAAAAAAAAACAAACCTGAATTTAAGAGTGAAAATTGACTTCTGTATTAATCTGTTTAGCTGCTATAACAAACTATGATACACGGAGTAGCTTATAAACAACATTTATTTGTCACAGTTCTGGAGCCTGGAAATCCAAGATCAAGGTGCTGGTGGATTTGCTGCCTTGTGACAGTCTACTTCCTGATCGATGGCCATCTTCTCACTATAACCTTACATGGTGGAAGGGGCTGGGGAGCTCTGTACGGTCCCTTATATAAAAGCACTAATCACCTTCCAAAGGCTGCCCCCTCCCCCGCAAAAAATACCACCACCCTTGGAGGTTAGGGTTTCAACATATAAATGTTTGTGGGGGACACAAAATTTCAATTTATAGCAACTTCTTTCTTAAGTTGGGTTTCACTTTCCCCAAGGACTAGAGATTATCCAAAACAAAAATGATTTAGTTCAATATTCAAAAGTATTAAACCAACTTAATCAGCATGATAGTGTTTAAATGTAAATCACATGACTACATGTATATGTTTTATATATACACATGTGTTTTTGTGTATGTATATTTTGTGTATATATATGTATATATATATATACATATGCAAACATGTATTTATATTGTGGCATAGAGCATTTCTTGATTATATCAAAGTTCATGACAAAGTTCATGAGCCTTGTATCATCGCCTTTTAGCATAAGAGCCATTTAACCTATTAACTATTTAAAAATTTTATGGGCATCCCAGTTTTAGGAGTATTCTAGCTGCATGAGTAGTAAATTGCAAGTATTTTATTTAGCAGTGGAATAGTGTTCTCCATTTCTCTCCATATTCTGGTGTCTTGTTTAACCTACTATTTAATGAATTCTAGAAGTAACATATTTTTGAAGTGGAGGTATTAGCTGGGGTATCTCACGCTTCCTCAAAACTTCAAAAATCAATACTACTTATCACACACACATACATATATGCACTCACACATTGGCAAACTAAAAGTAAACCACTCAGCCTCTTTTTGGGAGAGTTGGTAGCTGGGTAGTTCATCTTTGAGATGAAATATTGACCTAGGTTTTGGAATTGGGGAGAGGAAGGTACTAAGGGAGTTGCTATGCTGAAATAGTAAAGTTCAAGTAACATACAACTTTCAGGAACAAATCCCTTCAGTAACTGTGGGACTGTTTGTGTAAGGAGGACACAATGTCTACTCATCATTAATATGATCGCTTCAATACACATTATCTGTGAGTGGTGAACGAAACTTACTGCCAGCATTTGCAAGATAAAATATGTGGCCCGACAACTGCAGGAAGAAGAACTATTTCCCCTGATTTTCTCCTCTAGCCATAATAATATTAGAGGGATCAGAGATTTTGATCCTTGCTTCCTGTTAATATGAAGGGAGGATATGATGGGTCCTGACAAATAAACCCACGTGTTTTAAATATGGTATGTTGGAACCTTGGAATAGGGACATCCTAATACTATTTCATTGTAAGAATGAAAAGCAGAAACCTAAAAAAGGAGGATTCTCATTTGCCATTGTGCTGGTGGGGTATTTATATTCTAGTTTCAACACATGGTGGAGACTCTTTGTTAGACTGTTTCAAAGCAAACCAGGATAGTGGTCCATTTTCACCATTTAATAAAGGATTATTTAATGAAGTTCTATTAGAATCTTATCATCAAGAGAAACTGGTACCAGAGCAGAGGCATCAGGGGTAGCATTCTATAGTATTTGTCATATTTGTTTGAAAGTTGTTCTTTCACATACATCTTAAGCATGCATTGGTACTAGTTTACATGTAAAATAGTATAACTCCCCCACATTAAGTCTTTGAATTCATTCTTCCCTTTATGTCCATTATTTTTGCCAATTCTTTCTTCTTCCACTTTCTTTATTCCCATAGCTTAATTGAGTTCAAAGAGAACACAAAAGAAAGTGAAAGAAGAAAGGAGAGAAAAATAAAAAGGGGACTTCCTGCATTCTGTGTACCTAAGCAGGCACTTTTTGTCTGGCACAGGACATGGTAGTTAAGAGAGCAGGGCCCTGGAGATAGTGTTTGCGTTTAAATTCCAGAGCCACCACCCGACAGCTATGAGAGCCTGAGCGAGTAACTCAGCCTCTCCGTGCTGCCATTCCTGTGTGTAAAGGCAGGATAATAGTGCTAACATAGTGGATTTTTAGGTGGTAGTCTTCGTGGTGTGAGGATTAAATGAGTCGATCCATTTAAAACACCGAGAACAGTGCCCTAAACAAAGCAAGCACTAAAATTACCTACTACTTTTTCCTCTAAGTTTTGAATTATCTATTTGCACTGCTATTCTTTTCCTTTTTTGACACTTTTGCAATTTTGCTTTTTGCCCCACCTCTTTTCCTGTGTTTTGACTTTGTAACTGGGCCCAGGAGGTGATAAAGAGTGAGACTGAATTCCAGGTCTAGGGGTAGAAGAGTGACTAAAATTGACTAGTCTCCTGTCCTCCAGGAGCCTACAGTCTACATACTGAGGGCAGCATACAACGTAAATGAACAAGGTAAATTCAGAAAGTGTGGAGTACATAGATGGAAATAAAACAGTGATGAGAGGGAGGTTTGCGAGGGTAGAATCGATGAAGTTTAGATGAAATGGTGACAGAAGCTCTCTCTCAGGAGATGACGTTAGATAAGGAAGCAAACATGCAAAGTTCTGGTAGAAGAAGAGTCCAGGAAGAGGAACCAGAGATTAGCAAGTGAAAAGGTCCTGAAGCATAGACTGGCTCGGTCTGTTCAGGGAATACAGAGTATAGTCAGCACAGCTGGAGCTTAATGAGTGATAGAGAGTGTGATCAGAGACAAGGGTAAAGAGAGAGAAACTGGAGGAAGACTATTTGAGTTTGCAAATGAGAGTAAAATATTTGGATTAAGAGCAGGGTTTCCCAACTGCAGCACTATTAACATTTGGACCAGATGATCCTTTTTTGAGAGGGACTGTCCAGTGCATTATGGATGTTTAGCAGCATTCTTGGCCTCTTCCCAGTAGATGCCAGTAGTGCTCACTCAGTTGTGACAATTAAAAATGTTTTCAGACATTGTTTGTCTCTGTAGGGACAAAATTGTTCATGGTTGAGAACCACTGATTTAGAGTATTTTCAACAGGGAACATGATCTTATTTACATTTTAAAAATATAATTTTGTTCAGTTTGTAGAGAATAAAGTGTTGAGAATAACAAGTAGAAATAAGGAGACTAGTTCGAGGAAGGAGATGATAGTGTTTGGAGTTGCATGGTATTGGTAGCTAGTATTTTTTCTTCATAAGATAATATGAGTAAAAACTTCGTAAACTTTGCAAATTATAAAGCAACGGTATAATACTTTGCACATAGTAGGCATTCGGGAAAGGTATATTGAATGAATAGATGAACAAATGGTTGTCTCAGTGTCGTTATTGCTACCATGATCAACATAGAATATAAAGTCCATGGGCAATAGAATGGTGGCTTTGGCTTCATTTTCAATGATGAACTGGTAGGTAAGATGCTTTTGGCAGTTGAAGTTCGATTCTGTCGATAAAGCAGACTGAAACATTAGAGGGAAATCCTAAGACTAGCAAGGCTCAATTTTGTGTTCTTTCAACTTTGAGTGACTAGTTCTCATTCTAAACTTGATTACAGAAAAACATTAGTATAAAATACTAGAACTATTGTCAGAAGAAGCAGCAATTATTTCTAACAATTGATGAAAGCCAGCTTCTTTTTTGCATTTTGCATTCCAAAACATTCTCTGAGTATCAAAACCTTTTAACCCGAGTTGATAAAATTGGCTTAGATTTGTGTTCAATTTTTAAAACCTATTTTTTTGGTTGGGATGACTCTTGAGGCTACCTATTGTATAATATTCACCTGCCCATTAAAGTATCAAAAGTGTACAATAGTGACAGAGGACACAGTGCCATAGTAAGGGATGGATGGCAAAAGGTTGGGAGACTCCAGTTTGTATGTTTCTCTGGGTTTTTCTGGAGATTGCAAAGCTGTTCTGGAAATCTCATAAGAATAGATTTTCCTATGATGTGTCTTTGTTTTCTCCTGCCAAGTGGATTGGAAATATCACAAATAAAAGTGTTTCTTGTGGTATTTTCATATATCCTATTCTAGTTTCAGGAAAAACAATATATGTAAAATATGTAACTATAAAAGACTCCATCTGAAAAATGATCAACTTTCAGGAATGTTTGATTCATTTCAAGATTTAGGTAAAAGTCAAGGTCTTCCAATTCTTTTGTTAAATCTAAGTTACAACTGGCTTCAGGTGGTTGCCACTGGTTTGCCAAAAGATTACCATGCCAAGGGGCTCCTCTTAGTTCATGAGATCTGGGTACTTGGGTGAAATCTACAAACCTGCATAAAGTACTTTTTTGAGTTTTTTTTTTTTTAAATCAAATTTTAAAGAATTTGATTCCTGTTAGGGATTTGAACGGCAAAAATCTGTGGAAAAGGAGGTAAAAACATTAAATGTGATCAAATTCCTTAAACTGAACTTTGAAAACTTAAGTAGAAATTCCAGAAAACATTGAGAAAGAGTAATGCTCTTTCTCAGTCATTGGAGGGCAGTCTGGAAGAAAATGACAAAGTCTTTTTCAATTATTTGGCAATGCTCAGTGGACTGAACAGCTATTAAAATAACTAGTCTCTCTATTTTTTTTTATCATTTAAAAATTACAGAGATCACTTCCTACATATCTACTTTGTCCCAATTTTAAATAAGACAATATTATATCATTGAATCAAGGACTATGAATCCTCATGGTACTGAAAAGAAAATAAATTTTGTTAGTAATACTCTAAGTTTGAGAAATAAGTGGAGGCATTTAGTTATAAGTCATCTGTATTTTTGACCTTTCACATGATATTAAGATGAATATACAAAAAGTGTTGAATGTGCTAGATTGAAACAACCCCAAACAAGGCATCTGAGTTTCTTTTCCAAGCCCAATGAATGTTTTGCAATGTTTATAAATTTTTTTGCCATCATTTTAATTTTTTTCATTGATAGGAACATGTAATCCTTTGCTGGGGATCTAGTATCATTACCAAGATTCTATTTCCAGTTTAATTAAACTATATATTTACATTGGCAAATCCCAACCGAATTAATAGCCTTGGAACATAAAATGTGATAGGTGTGACCAAAGGCCATTTGTTCTGTCTTTGGGCTTTATGCTTGTTGTGGGTAGTCAAGGCAAAGCTCCCATGTGAGTGTTCATTGCTAGGAAGAAAAGCCTTTGCACAGTGGGGTGGGTATTGTGATCTTCTTAGGGAATAGGGGCTAAATCATTTAAGGGGCTGAAGATTTCTTTCGAGGGAAGGATGGCAAGAACAAAATAAATAGATACATGAGTTGAGCCCACCACTGGGAGAAGAAGAATGTCAAACAATTTAACTAAAGTCTTTCAAGATAAATTAATCACTGCAGCACAAATGATAAAGATTAAATGAATTATATTTCTTAGTTAAAATATGTGACCAATGGTAAAAATGTGGTGATGAAATTGAGGCCAGTTGTTTCTTTTCTGTGGTCATGAGTTTTCAATACAGTCATGAGTTGCTTACAACAGGGTTACACAGTAAGAAATGTGTCATTAGGCGATTTTGTCATTGTGTGAACTTCACAGAGTACGCTTACACAAACCTAGATGGTATCACCCACTATACACCTAGGCTATATGGTATAGCCTGTTGCTCCTAGGCTACAAGCCTGTACAGCATGTTATTGTACTGAATACTGTTAGCAGCTATAATACAATGATAAGTATTTGTATATCTAAACAAAGAAAAGTTACAGTAAAAATAAAGTATAAAAGATAAAAATTGGTACACCTGCATAGGGCACTTACCATGAATGGAGCTTGCAGGACTGGAAGTTGCTCTGGGTGAGTCAGTGAGTGAGTGGTGAGCGAAGGCGAAGGCCTAGGATGTTACTGTACACTGCTATAGACACTGTCCCACAAACCCTCCTTCTTCTTCCTTCTGACAAGTTCGGAAGTAAAACATCAAAGTTGTCAATGCTGCTCCATGAACAGGGATGTGGGCTGGATTGTTTGAAAATATTTAGGAGAAATTGGCTGAGTCAGGTGTAGGTCACCGTAATAGTGACCGTCAAGAGGGTGCGAGGGGCGGCCTGAGGATCAGTAAGAACAAGAAATCAAGATGAAGAGAAGGGAACCTGGGAGATTGTCAAGGCAGTGTGGTTTTCGCTATTTTATGTTGGAGCACTGGTTAGAATTTTGTGGTTTTCATAAAAAAAAAAGGTGTTTAAAATGGAGAGGTATAGAACTGAGGACTCAGTATTTTGACTTTGGAAATTTGTTTTTGGTTCCATTGGTCCTATCTGGCACAAAGAGCTCTCTCTCTGGCATTGAATTGGTAGAAGAAATAAAACTATCTATGCTTTATATCATTACAACCTAAAAATATTTGCAAAATACAGGGACAAGCTGACTCCACAGCACCACAGAAAGTTTTTACTATAGTGGTACTTAATGTTTTAAGGTCACACCTGTGGACCTGTGTTCTCGTACAAGATCTTAGGTCCTCAACAAAACGTTTACAGCACTATACTGTGAAGACTGTTAAGATAGATCTGGGAGGGCTGTAGCACCCTCTGAATATGAGCGCTGAGGGACAGGCTCCCCTGTGCTGAAACAGGTCAGTGGCTGACTGACTGGGATGTAATCTGTGCACTCAAAATCGAGGTTCTGTGAGTGAGAGGAAATCTATTGCAAAGCTGCACAGATATTGTCAAAGAAGAAAAACTTTCCTCCAGAACTATATATCCTTCCATTTCTTACAGGAAATTCAGCTCCATTATAATCTCATGAGACCACTGTCACATATATGGGCCATTGTTGACCGAGACACGATATGGCACACGACTGTAATTATTTTCACTACGCAGCATCCAAAATCGGCCCCAATTGATCTAGAGATGCCGTTTAAATGAACTATTCCTTTGTCAGTGTATCATAAAGTCACTGTCGAATGTGTGCTCTCACTCCCCACACCTTTTATCTGACTAGCTACTCAATTTCCATAAGACTTCTCAGAGAAGCCCACCTTGTGTCTCCACAGCCTCCTCCCCAACTCAACTAGGTCAGGTTCTCCTTTTATATGTTCTCACAGGTCCCTGAACTTTTCTTTACATTTTCTGAGTTATACTTAAATATTTATTTTGTGATTATTTATTACTGTCTGTCTTCCCTAATAGACTATATGATCTATAAGAACTAGAAATAATTTTTGTCATATTCACCACAAATGTCCCATTTCTTGGCTCAATCCTTCACACATATGTCCCTAAACATATTCTGTGTATCAACAAATAACAGACTCCTTACTGCACCAAATTGAAACCATTCAAACAAGTAGATATTTCATGTATCCTTTATCTCTGGCTAAAAATAAATTTTTTTTTATCTCTGTTATAGTCTACTCCTAATGATTCTGCTTCCCATCGTAATTAATTTTTGAATTTTAAAGCCAAAGTTCTGTGATCTAGAGTATAGAATTGATTTTTAGAAATTGAAAACAGCTATATGTTATAAAATTCAGTTCACAGTGTTGGTGAAACGTATTTAGTATAGTATTTTTCTTCTTACCTCATTGTAAGGCTCTGAAAGAATAATGCACACCTGTCTGTCAAACAAAAAATGACCAAAAAACTTTGTTTCACAACTAGCTATATATGGAGTTCAGGTTTAAAATTTCTCTATATCATATAACTTTATATAAAGAGAGATTGTGAGCCATGAATGGGGAGTGATTCACATCCAATTCCCGTAAGAAGGTAACTTGACCACTAGGCAGAGAGGCTAGGTTAAAGTCTTTACAAAAAGTTAACCTGAATTTAGGCCTACTATAAAATATACGAATTGAGGAGAGAAAGAAAATTCTCCATTTTGGGATTCAGGGAATGAGGAGGAGGATATATGCACATATTTAATATCGATGCTCTGGACTCATTTTTCCTCCTAAAACAAAACCAAAGAATTATTCTATGACCTAGGACTGACTTTCTGTAAATGTACATTTTACTGATAAGTTATAAATAGTTTATGATGATTTTAAATTAAAACCAGAAGTTAAGTTTGGAACATGGAAGAGATAAATAAGTTAACTCTCAAAAATGTAGTGTCTTGAACTGCCATATCGTATATCAAATCAAAAACTCTCCAGGGACTCTCTCTGGCTGTGATCAGAGCTATTCTTAGCAGGGCCTGCGTCTGCTTTGGTAGGTGGAATCTATGAGCTTTTGTTTTGGTAATTTTACAGTTATGCAGGCTGTTTGTATTGAAATGGCCACTCTAGCTCTCACATTAATAATTGTTAATAATATGATAGTTAAAAGTGGGAGCTTAAATCCCAGGGCACTTGGAGATATTTCAGTAGACTCAAACATTCCAGAGCATAGGTAATTGTATATCAGGGCTCTTTGTAATAATCACAAGGGACAAATAGATACCTCCAAAGGATTAGGACTACAATTAAGTGTGGAAAAAACTAAGTGTGGTAATGACTGATGGATTAATAAGGCTTTGATGAGAAGGGATGTTAAAAACCAAGTTTCATGAATTTAAATTCTGGTTCCTCTGTACCTTTCAGTGACATGGTGGTATGGAAGAAATAGAACAACTGACCTTCCTGAATCTCAATTGCTCTAAAATTGAGTTGCTAAAGTCTATTTTGTGGGGTGGGTATTAAAAGAGGCAATGTAGTAAGTGACTGACACATAATAGGTGCTCAATAAATGTTTTATATTATTTAAGAGGCAATATGATGGAGTGGTTCAGTGTCCTTGCTTTATTACTTACTAGCTCTGTGATTAGATCATTAAGGTAATGTAAGGTTTTCCCATCATCTGTAAAATAGGAAAATTGCACACTTGTTTGTGAAATAAAATGAATTAATGTTTGTAATAATCTTAGCATATTACCTGGCACGTGGTTAGCCCTAAATAATGGCAGCTTTGATTGTATTTGGTAACATAATAACCACAACAATAAATAGTAGTATTACTCAATCTTAATATGCCTGTTTTTTATCTCTAGAATTTCCCTAGAGCAAAAATACTCTTTGTGTCTGGTGGCAATACTATTAAAAACAAACAAACAAACAAACCCAAAAAACTCTGGCCACTAGCACTTAGTAGTAAAAGAGGACCAAAGACTTTGGACACTGGAAACATTGCCCAGTAGGGATCTGACCCTTGTATTTAATAGAGAGGATAGTAAATGGAGATAGTAAGTATTACTCTTTTCAAATAAATATTATATTCTTTTGTTTTATAGTGCTTTGAGGCAAAGAGATACCTGATTCTAAGTCCTGAAGGTCTAGCGGTATATTTTTTAAAAGTTTTTACTTACTATTTCAGTTATTTCTGTGTTTTCTGTCACGTATTCATTGTTTCCAGGAAGTGGTTTTAATCTTTAATTTATATACACACTCGCTTAGGTGTGAGCCATACCCATTATGACCCCAGAAGTGGTGGTCAGTGTTAGCTAATTACCATCCTAATTTTTAGTGACCCGTTTTCAAACATATAAAACAAGACATAGTAGAGAATATAAGAAGCATTAACAAATTAGCCAACTAGTCCCAAACCCTTTTGTGCATCCACACAAATACTTTCAAAATTACCTGTAGGGTTACCTCAGTCCTCAAGGTAATCATCACATTAAGAGAAACACTCTTTTCTATTAACGTCTTTATGTTTTTATACTTATTTGCATATATTTAATAAGCTAATTCATGATAATATGCCTATAAGGAGAATTCTTATCTGTGCATACTTTTATTTTCATTGCTAGAGCCCTCCAAATATAATCAAACAGAAAAGTAAGATAACTAATCAATAGGCAATAGTGTTAATTTTAGAGGTATTACTCTACGTGGTCTAACGTATACTTTTGCAACCTGCCCACATTGAGCAGCAAAAGAGAAAAAAAAAAGTGTTGGGAGTGGAGTGGGACAAGTAGCAAAAATTTCTGTAGGGAACATTTTACTTTTTCAGACTTTCTCAGAGTCAGTTATTATTCTGAACCGTAAGTGGGCAACAAAATGTAATTTCTCTTCCAGGTAGGAGAATTAGGTTCCTTTGGAAAATATGAAGTCCTTCTGGGATCCAGGTCACTGCTTAACACTTTGGCAGTGAGACAAGTTCGTGTTCTTAAATTGAGATTGTACAAGGGAGAGAATTTCCAGACTGTTCTGGTGTTATGATCACTGTTAGTGTGGGGATGAAAGGCATGTAAATGGACCATAAGGAGAGGCTGAATTTTCATTTCCCTATTTTAGGTTGTCATAGGTAAAAAATGTTCAGATATCAGCAATGCCGTGTGGTCTGCCTAATAGTGTGTGAACCAACAGAGTATTAAATTTTGTTTTATTCCAGGAGACACTCTGAATGAAAGTGTGACATGCTTGCTGAAAGTAAAGTTATGAAGGTCATTTTCTTAGTCAATTGACAGATGTTTAATCACTGTGTTTACTGGTCTAGTTTTCCAACCATGAGGATCTTGAATATAGAAATAGGTTTACCTTTCAGATCTCAGCTCAGTTCAAATTTAACTTCTATAGAGAAAGTTTCTCAGATACTCCTCTTCCATCTATATTTTCTCTCAAAATAATGCTAAGCACAGTTTGTTAATTATATGGAATATAATTTATTAGTGTGGTTGCACTAATGTCTACAGACTTCTCCTTTCTTCTTTTAGACTACCAAAAAGAATCCATAATTTTATAGGCCCAGATCAGCTCTTAGACATTTGTGATGCAAAATCTGACAGAAAGTGGTGCAATGTGCTGGAGGTTAAAATAGTCTCCACAGCAAGGAAGTGAGAAAGAGGGAAGGGAATGGGAATAAGGTGTAAAAGATAAAAGAAGGGAGGGTACAGAGCATTTGCTATAAAGTGAGTTTATTGATATTTGCCACTGAACATATATGTATATGAATATATTTAAATATTACTGTTATTTATTACAGAAATGACCAATGCTTTGAAAATGTTTTCTTTTTAGAGACAAAACAAAGTAAAATCTCAAACTTCGAAAAGTTGAATTAATATTGTAGTTCAAATTTCATACCATAAAATATCCATTTAAACTAGATATCCACTAGATTGAAAAGTATTTCAAAACTATACAAAATTTTCTCTTTATCACAGGATGTTTTGCTTCTATGGTTTATCCGGCTATAAGTAATAGTCCATAAGAGAACTTTGTGTTAGGCAAGACACTTCAATTCTTTTCAGGTAATAGTTTGCTGGCAAATTCAACTACTCTACCTAAAATAGTGTAGAAATAAGAAATGTGTACAGAAAATTACTTACATAATTCTAAATTATCCACAAGAGCAACAGAGTTAATGAGCATGGGGTAAAGCATTCTGAACAGATAGATATTTAAATTTAATGAGATAAAAAATAAATTTAACCATAAAGTGGTTGTATTTGAAAGATATAAAGGTTGAGTGGTTCAGGTTCCCTCACATAATATGTAAGGAATTTTCACTTATATGGAAGTTGGGTTGGATGTAATTGTTTGAGATATATCTTAATTTTAATGGAAGGCTTTCTAAAGTCAGATTGCCTTTCTGACTCTGCCTTATAAATAATAAAAAGCATTAACATTTAATCTATGGACACTGACTCAGACTCTAAGCAAAAATAGAGAGTAAAAAAAAAAAAAAATGAAGATCACGTTAAACATAGTGCCGCCACAGGAATATTCACAGTTCATCATCTACTGGGCTGTTTTATTTGGAAAGATCTACCCTACAGCTGGCTATTTTGGGCTCCTAAAACACTGAGTTGGGCACAGTTGTGCTAAAATGAGATGTAGGCTTTCTGGTGATAGTTTAATTAATACTTTGTATTCTCAAATCTTTCATTGAAGAAGAGATTTAGGTGAGTTCAAAGGAAGGTTTTTATTACAATAACTATGAGGTAAAAGCATTCATTGATCTTGGTGGGGAAATTAAGCGGTGCAAAAACAAGACTTTTTTCCCTCCCTAAGTCAAATGTGAAGCCAAGGAAAGGGCTGACATTTTATCTTTTGAACAGTTCATTAGTCTATACCAGGGTTTTCATTTACTGATTTCATAAGGGAAGTTATTTGTAAGTGAAGTTTTCTATTTCAAACTTCAGAAGTTTCTTCAAAATATGTTCTCCGAAGGCTATATCAAAGCAAAAATTGTTTGATGTGGCTCAGTATTAATTTATTATACGAAGCAGGGGAGATTTTGGCTGGCAAACCTAAGTCCAAATCATGTTTTAAATGCCATTTGAAAAAAAGAAGCAGGCTGAACAAGTTACTGAAGGTAGAGACCCCTCTTAGTATGAGCATTTAGGAAGTGAAGCTGCTTCCTCATTCATAATGCTAATGAAAGGAAAATCCTAGGACTTGGTTTAAATGATTAATGGGCTGCTATATCTTATAACTGTTGACAGTTTGTTTTGGCACTTCAAGAAGTGCTATAGCATTCATGCACAGTAAATTATGAGAGATTAGTGATCATCCAATTTAGAATGAGCTAATGGCGTGTGTTTGTGTCAGAGATCTTAATTTACGCAATCATGTTCCCTGTACTAAATAAACATGCCAGACTTAGGAAACTATGAAATGGCCATGCAAGAACCCAGGGAGTGAACATGATGGTAATCAAGGCCATGAAGACACAAACTACCTTTCATGTTTTAATTTACATCAGTACATTTGAGGCCTAATAGCAGAAGCTGTTCTCCAGCGTCTGCCAGACAAATGCATGTGTTTTGTTTGTTTGTTTTTTCAGAACATAAAAAAGTTATAAAGCACGAGAACTTGCCCAACAGCTGGACTACAGTCTTTGCTGGGTTAGGTCTCTTCCTAATTCCAAATTTGTAAGCATAGACTTACATAAGTGAGATCCTTATGTTTTGTGACTTCAGATCTAGAAGAAATTACAGGATAAAATAAGGTCATTCCTTAAAAATAAAATCTGTTAAGGTCCTTGTTTAATTCCAAGCCAATGTCACATTACATTTGGCTTTCCCTTCCAAGAAAATGGTATTCAAGAAATTTGCCATGGCCCTAATTCTACAAGTCTAAGTCCTTTCTGCCTTCTGAGATAGATATTACAGAGTTCTTTTATCATTGTTCTTTGCAAGTCAGCACAAATCCCCTTATTAATTCACCTTTTCTGCTCTCTTCAGGGTTTCATTCTATGTAGTAATTGCATCAGATAGGATACTTTGTTCAATCATTTGCTTAAGCAATAATATTTATTTGGTATCAACTATGTACTAGACATTTCTCTAGGCCTGTGCTTTTCAATATGGAAGCCACTCACCACATATGCCTGTTGAGCCCTTGAAATATGGCTAGTCTGAATTGAAATGTGCTCTAGTGCAAAATATACACTAATTTTACAGACATAGCACACAAAAGAGAAGGTAAAATATTGTAATACTATTTTTATATTGCTTATCATTTAAAAGATAATCAATATAAACCTTTCTGAAAAATAATAAAAGCAAAACATTGTTTTACCTGGCAGCATCTACAAAGCATGCATATTGAGGCTCTCAGTTTCTATTGGAGCTAGTCTGTCATTGGCACAAGGTGACAACTCTACGGCCCTCATGACTGCAACCACTTTATCTAGGCATAGGGATCCTAAAAGAAAAGATGATGACCTGAGTATGTCCACTGTAGTGAGTTGAATGGTGTGGGCCCCCAAAACATATATTCACATCGAAATCTCTGAGACTTGTGAATATAATCTTATTTGGAATAAGGGTCTTTGTAGATGATTAAGTTAACGATCTCCTTAATGATAATGAGATCATCCTGCATTATTTGAGTGGGCTCTAAATTCGATGACAAGTGTTCTTATAGGGTCAGAGGGAAGAAGACAGAAATGCAGAGACAATGCCATATACATACATATATATATATATACCACCATGTTTTTGGTAATTTGTTATTGTAGTCCTGGGAAACTAATACATCCACTCTTTTTCCCCCTAAAATTCACAGATTAGGTAAATCACTCCTCTTTACCTTGAGAAAGACCAAAAGAAGTAATCTAATCTAAGGTTCTTTCGGTAGAAACAATGATATTCCCTTCCTGTAAAAGGGTGATCTCTTTGAACTTTGTCTTATAGTTCCCAAGTATACAGGTTCATTTTAACCTTTTCACATTATTCCACTCATATTCTTATCCTTAGTCTGTGGCAAACCCATTCAACCTCTTCTTAAACCCTGCTCCAAGATCAAAATAACTCTTCCATACATTGCTCTATATATTATTACTGTTTATTGCATTCATTTGACATATATTTTGAGAATCATATCTATATGACAATAGTTGCAATTTTTTTCTTGGGGTACTTTGTGAACAAAACTGTCAAAAATCTCTACTCTCCTAGATCTTAATTTCTAGTAGGAGAAGAGAGAAATAATAGATACTAACAATAAATAATATAGCGTATTCTAAATTAATAAGTATTGTGGAGCACAGAAAAAGTAGAGCAGGACTCAGGAGGTGGGAGGCTGGTTGCAGTATTAAATCAGATGGTCAAGGATGGGCCTCATTGAGAAGATGACATTCAAGCAAAGACTTAAATGAGGCGAAGAGTTAGCCAAGCACATATCTGTGGGAAGAGCATTCTAGGCAGAGAAAACAACTAGAGCAAAGACCTCAAAGTGGGAGCATCCCTGGTGTGTGTGAGACAGAGGCCAACATGCCAGGAGCAGAGTAATGAGCAAAGTGGTAGGAGAAGAAGAATGATGGGTGGCATGTAGGACCCATTAGGCCATTGTTAAGATTTAGCATTTCTTTTGGGTAAAATGAAAAGTGCTTAGAGGGTTTTGAGCAGAGGGAAGACATTTTATGACTTAAAAAAATGATTTTGGTTACAGTGCTGAGATTGGGCCATGGAGGGGGCATGGGTGGGAGCCAGAAGAGAAGCAGAGAGACCTGCGAAGAGGATGTTGCAGTTGAGAAATAATGTTGGCTCAGACCTAGATAGCCAGTGAAGGTGGTGAAAATAGGTTAGATTTTGGGTCTAATTAGAAAGTATGGTCAACAGAACATTAAAAAAGTGAGAGAAAATGTTAATTCCATATCTTTGGTCTAAACATCTAGAAGGATGGGGATATTTTTAATGAACTAGAAAAGGCTATAGAGAGAGCTAGTTGTTTTTTTTTTTTTTTTTTTTTTTTTTTTTTTTTTTTTTTTTTTTTTTTTTTTTTTGGCGAGGAGTGGTTATGCCTTTCCAAGTATATTTTCTCATTATAATATAATTAGCTGAGCTAGTGGCTCCATCAGCAAAGAAATTGAGAGTGCTGCATGCATAGTTCAGTTTCCATTTGACTCTGGGGTGCTCTTGGCTCACTCCATTATGGTCATGGCAAAGACCCAAGATTTCCGTAGTTTACTTTTTATTAGTCTGATTCACTATGAGATCCTGAGGACCTGCATATGGTCCCCTAAAATTATTGATTTCATACTTAAAATTTCTTCTAACTAACTTTCATTTCTTTCTTCCCCCAACATGATAGATTCTCTTTTTAATTAATAATAGCTGCCTTGACATTTTTCTGAATAGCATCCCAAATTTCTTTCGAGAAATCATGTCCTCTATTATTTCCCACATTATTGGTTATCATCTTAGTGAAAGTGAGAACCTGCCTTTTCGGTCTTCCATTTGTTCTCTGAGCCTACAATATCTTTCCAATAAATTCCCTTTCCTAAGACAGTCAAAGTTTGTTTTCATGATTAAAATGAAGAACACTGCAGATAGACATAGCCTTATTTAAATGAGAAAAAATATAAAATTTACTTTTCAATATTAGAACTCTATGTTACAAAAGTTGTATACTTATTTCAGAAAGGTAATATTTATATATCTCTTTCAAATATAGATACACAGTTTTATGTGCAACAAACCTCATCGGATTTAATGCTATGACACCATCAACGATTATTATCAAAGAGTTCGATGTGATGGCCCTTGGTGAGCTCCCTAAACTGAGTTTTTTTGCTCAGACTACTTAAGCTTGATTAGGTTCATGAGCTTAATCATCTCTACAAACAGGTATGAAGAGAATTTTGCATGGAATCATAATTCAATCACCATCGTCATCTATTTAGTCACTTCATGTTCTTCAGCTTTGTCTCTAAACTGATGATTTATTTTTTTAGTCTTAACTTAGGTTTATTTTTAGTGCTATCTTCAGTCCTATATCAAATTGTTCAATACAATGAATATAACAATACATTGTATTGCCATCTTTCCTCAACAATTATAAAACATTTTTATATTTAAATTTATAAATGTCAATTAGGTGATTATTTTGGTGAATTTTTATTTACACATTATATACTTCCTTCAAATTATCTTCATACACACAGCTGCACTAGCATTTTTTTTTTCATTTATGAATCATAGCAAGTAAATTTTGGTGCACCGACATAAATGATGAGAGAATATTCATTCTTTTAGCAACACAGTATGGTCTAGGTTCTTGTGAATTATTACAAAATGAAGTCTTTCCTGTTAAGTAATAAGTACTATATTTTCTTATTGTCAAGCACTATTTTAAGCAGTTCAGATACATTAACTCATTTAATCTTCACAGCAACCATACGGAGTAGACACTGTCAGTATCTCATTTTATAAAAGAAGAAACTGAGGTACATAGAGGATCGATGACTTGTCCAAGATCACATACCTCCTGAGTGGCAGAACCAGATTCAAAACTTCTGGCAATCTTCTCTTAGCCATGACCTTACACTGTCTATAAGGATAAATGGTCTGAAACTATGCCCAAAAATCTTGTAACACTCTGGAAACAACGGCATTCAAAACGGAGAGCAAGCCTTAAAAGAGGGCTCTGTAGAACTTCTCACCCTGTGCGTTATAAATGGTTAACAGATCGATCTGATTCCATCAGTCCATGGGCAGGCTCCTCTGTTTACCTCAGTGTGCTGTGTTTTTTCCATGTGTAATATGACATGAAAATGTTTGAGAAGTACAGCAGGTCCTCAAATAACATCATTTCATTTAATGTTGTTTCCTTATATTGTTGATGAGAGAAAAAAAATTGATTTCCATCAGGGGCCACTGTCTGTGTGTAGTTTACACGTTTTCCCAATGTCTGTGTGAATTTTCTCTGGGGACTCTGGTTTCCTCCCACGTCTCAAAGATGTGCATGCGAGGTGAATTAGCATGTCTAAATTGTCCTAGTCTGAGTGAGTGTGGGTGAGTGTGCCCTGAAATAGAACAGTGTCCTGTCCAGGGCGGGGTTCTGCCTGGATAGGCTCTGGCTTCCCACCACCGTGAACTGGAATAAGTGGGTTGAGAAATCATTATCTTTGTTATTTTTATTAATCTTTCCTAAATGTATGTATGGCTCACATTTATTTCATGTGTAATATTAGAAATGCTTTGGGTTTTTATTTAGAAGTTTGGTCATATTTCAGTGACCAGAAATGTGCCATAGGAAATTAACTCTTGTTTATATCAATTTAGCCTATGGCAAAATTGGTTTTGTTATATGTTATTTTGCTTTTAAGTTGCAGTTTCCAAGAACCTAGTGATGACATTAAGTGAGCACTTACTGCACTCTTTGCTCTATTGATATCAACCCTTGGTATACCCAGCAGGGCCCATTGGACCCAATATTGCGTTTCCTTTTTGATCATTGTATTTTGTAAAGATTGGCATTTTGTGAATTTTATTCTTTCTTAGAAATTTTCTGCAGAACAAAGAGAAGAGCTAACAAAAAGAGGGAGGCTGGTTGTTTGAGAGGGGTGAAAGATCAGATTCACTTGTAGAGCAAGGAGGGATGAAGAGGTTCAAATGGAGGCAATACTTTGAACCAAAGCATTATTTGAGTTATTCATTCAACAAGTATTTATTGATCACATACAATTTACTGGGCTCTTGTCCAGGCTCAGAATAAAGCAGTGAATATTATAGATATGGGTCCCAATCCTCATAAAGCTTAGAGTGTAGCAAGAAATATGGACATGAAACCAATAATTACAAATGTGATAAATGCTATGAAAGGAGAAACATGTTTCTGGTTTTCCATCCCTAAATCCTTTTCCTCTACTTTTCTTTAATTATCTGTGAACCCCAGAGCTTTCTCCTGTGTCCGCTCACCTTTTTATTCAAAGCCTCTGAGGGATCTCATCTAAATCCAAAGTATCACTCAGCCAGTGTACAAGATTGTTTTCCAAATATGCATCTCTTGCTTCATCTCTCTCCTGGGATTTAGACTTATATATTTAGCTGCCTTTCCTAACTTCATCCATCAATGTCTAGTTGGCATTTTAAGCTCAGCTTGACTGAAAACGAACTAATTTTTTTCCTCAAAAGTTGTTTCTTCTAATATACTCCTGATGCTAATGGATGGCAATGTGATCCACCCATTTCCCAATTGAACAGCCTAGAAATTTCTAAAGACACTTCCATCTTCTCCAGTTCCCATCTCTGATGACCACATACTTCTACCAATTGATGGTTTTCTCCTTCTCACTGTCTTATTTTAGGCCATCGTAGCCTTTCGCCTTGTATTACTGCAGTTAATTTTTGTGCTAAATGGTAGGGTGCCTGATTTATTTATGTTTTTAGTTTTATTACTTTTAGTCAGAGACTATAATTTTTACTATTCCTGCTTTTTGAAATTTATTAAAGTTTTCTTTGTGGTGTAATGTATAGTTAATTTTTGACAATGTGCTACCAGCTTTAAAAAAATGCATTCTTTGGTCTTTGGATGTAAAGTTGGATACTTAAAAATTTGCTAGTAATTATGTCTCCTTAATAATTTTGTTATTTAGGTAATTCCTATCTATACTTATTTTTTGTGTATGTGTTCACTTGATCTTCTATAGAAAGAGAGGTAAAATAAATTTTGACTATTAATAATTAGCCTATTCTTCTTGTATTGATTGTATTTTGCTTGTGTCAATGCTTATTTAAAGTTACTTGTGATTCAAACTATTTCTGTGATTTCTTTGTCTTTTTCTACTCTCCAGCCCACAAAGATCAGCCTCTGCAAGAGTGTTCGCCACTCAGAATCCATCTAATGTACTCTGCTTCGCCAACAGATCATTCCTGGGAGAGAGTGTGACTTCTCCTTCTTCCCTGTTTCTTGTGGGTCCAGGGAGAGCCCTTCTAGCAGTCTATGCACTTGCTATTGTTGCAAATAAGGTCTTGTTAATGTTCCCCTTAGGGAACATCACCTGTGCTGGAGAATATCACTCTGTGGGCTTGTCTGAGGTGCAGCTGCATACACTTAGCTCTGTTCCAGTGTCCCTTACCATGACATGCAGTGCATCTGGAAGCCTTTGTCATACACTGTAGTGCAAAGTTAAATATACAGTTTGTTAAATTGGTGTTTCTCTTTCTGTTCCTCATTCTATTTGCTGTTCAGGAGTAATTTTTGAAAGAAAGGAGCAGTATCTTTTCTATTTCACTATTTTAAACTCTTAAAGATCATTGCTATTGACCTAGCTTCTCTATCTGCACACTTGTTTTTCTCCAGTTCAACCTCAGCATTGCTTTCAGAGTAGGCTTTCTCAGTGAAAGATCTGATCAGGATACATTCTTGCTTAAAGCCCTTCAGCGACTCCGTACCACTTGCAAGTTACAGTTCACACTCCTTAGCATGACGTGAGATTTTCTTTATAATCTGACTCTTGTTAAAATCTTTAACTTCCTCCCTCCCTCCTTCACAACACACATACCATAGTGAACTGTTTGCAGTTTTCAAATAGTCTCATTATCTTTTTGGTTCTGTGCCTTTGTATATTCTGTTTGCTTGGCCAGGAATGGATGATTGTATTCAAATTCAACTGAAGCATTGTGCTCCTTGGTCTCTTTCATTCTGAGGTCTCATTCGCAGGCCCTGACTGTGTGCTTTGATAGCATCTGTGTGCGATGTTACTTCTTAATTTATGGAATTTTTATTATGTATCAGATCCTGTTAAAGTCCTGTTAGAGAACAAACAGACAAAAGTCCTGCCCTCAAGGATTTATAAAACTATAATGTATTGTGAGTATTGGCTAATCATTTTCTTCATTTGCATATAAAGTTCTTAAGGGATTGCATTTTTAATTTTTGTGTCCAAAGTGGATATGGTAGATCATAAATAAATGTTTACTGAATGAGCAAATAATTAGGAAGGAGCTCAAGCAGTTTGTAATAGTCCAGGTGAGAGGATGTTGGTTCTTGATCCAAAGCAACAAAAAAGTGGGCAAAATTTTTGACATTTCTAAGGTGTAAGTGTTAAGTCTTGGTGATGAACAGTTTTAGCATAATTTAGGTTTCTAGATTGGGCTACAAAATGAGGAACTTCAAGGGCTGAGATGGTTGAGAGTTACCGTTGAGTTTTGAACTCTGTAGCACATTCTGAAATTTCAGCTGAAGTATCATGACAGAGCACATGCTGCATTCCAAAAGGGGTGCTGGACCATATGCTAAAACTTCAAAGATCTGAAAATATCCAGAGATGAAAACAGAGGATTTTTATGAGAAAGTTTTGAGGAAAAGCTGTGCTGTACGTCTCCTCTTCTCTCTGTACCAAAAGTGGTGGTTAGAGATGGGAGCTACTTCTAAAACCAATGTACGGTGACAGGGCCTTCACTGGGACTGCATGGAGAGCCTTCTATGTGTGCCCTGAAACTGAGGGACAATAGGGCCTTGGTGACTGGGATGAACCTAAGAAAGCTGGAGTAGCTCACAGCAGCCAAGTAGACAGCTGTATCTGAGAAGCTGCATTCCCCTCTGACAGAAGGTCAAAGTTGTTCCAGAGATCATGATATGTAGAACCTCAGTTGGAATAGCAGCCTTGTATGTTTTAGAAAGAAATCCTGACCACGAGAGCAGCTCCTTGGGCCAGTGTATCCCCAGCAGTAAGAGATTGTGGGGGCTGAAACTGAGGTGAGAGAGGGAACAGCCATGAGAAAGACAGGCATTACCCATTATTATGGGAGTTGTAATTTGTAAGACTCAATAGGAGAATCTTTGAGGAACCTACAAAAGTATATGTGAGAGAAAGAGCCAGCTGTAAACATCTGCCAGGTAGTAAGATATTTTCTACAGTAACTGGTACTATCATGTGTTCAATCCCTCTTACCTCTGCTCCTTCTCTTGCCTGGACATATCTGGCAAAGAAAGATAAGAGAGCTGGGCCCCATTCTTCCAAGGCACATGACCAATTCACAGCAGGCCCCAGGAAGGGGAGGAGGAAAAATTTAAAGTTCAATCATGTTTGGAATTGTAAATTTGAAATTGGTCTGAGAATCCTAATTTATGAGTCTTAATCATGTGGTCTGAAAAGTCTTGAAGACTTGAATCTTCCATAAGAGACAGGGTTAGGACTATCATCACACATGGAGAAGGTTTAAAGGGATAAGGGGATATCAACATAAAGCTGTCATATGATTACACTCCAGGCATGCTGCTTCTTAAAGTACCAACTATGTATGCACTTAGGAGCCATTACCTTACAGGTGGTGCCTGAAACAATAGCATACATGAGACTGCAAGCAATGGACTGTTGAATAGGTGATAAGAGGGTATTTTCAGAGCCCTGGGGTCACCAATATCAATAGGATGGGTAGAAGGTGAGAGGGTACTGCCAAAAAGGTAGGGGAAGGTAAAAAGTGATATCATGGAAATAGGGAACCTGGAAAATCCAGGTACAAGGTATATATTGATTTATAAGGAAAAAATAAATACCAAAAAAATATCAAAAAGAATATGATATTTTTGTTGTTAATTAATTAACACCTCTGTAGTATTTTTCTTACACTTTTTGACTTCATTTTTTTGATTGCCTCTTCTTTCTGGAAAGACAGGAAAATAATTCAGTCTTTAGGATGGCTGGTAAAAGTTCGATTTTTATTATGAATAATTTATTAATTAGAATTTTATTTGGAATTTTGATTATGAATGTTGCTCAGCTTTATCATTCTTTATTGGTAATGGCAAATAAATTTTTCGGATTATTGTCAAGTTTGGGAAAACTTGTATAAATTTTTTTTTAAGTGTGAACACAGAGATTTCAGGGCATTTAAAATATTCCCATGTAGTAATCTGGCAATTTTAAAACAAGGTCAGAAATTCTTTGACATCTCCCATTGAGAGATGAAGTTACATGTCCCTCTTGAATCCGGGTTGACTTGTGCTTTTTCAGTCAACAGTACAGTGTAAATGAAGCTATGTCATTTCTGAAGCTTGGTCAGGAGAATCATACATTACTTCCTTGGTTACTGGGATACTTACAATTGGAGTTGTGTGCCTCAATGTTACTTGTTTTATCAATTGTTATATCTTTTGGAAATTGGCCCCTTTATCATAATAAATGCCTTTTTCTATATCTGGTAATATTTCTTCTTTTAAAGTCTATTTTGTCTGATATTAATATAGCCACTCCAGTTTTCTTATAAATTATGTTTCAGTGGTATATCCTTTTCAATTATTTTACTTTCAGGATGGATATATCTTTATATTCAAAGTGGGTTTTTTGGAGGCAACATACAGCCAAGTCTTTTTTTTTAAATCCAGTTTGACAATTTTTGCCTTTTAATTGGAGAGTTTAGATTACTTACATTTATTGACCTAATTTGATTTAATTTACCCATCTTTCTACTTGTGTTCTATTTGTCCTACCTGCATATGTTCATTAGTCTCCTCCTCTTTTTCTGATTTTCTAATTATTTTATTTGTTAGTATTCCATTTATTTAGTTTATATTTTCACACTAACTGTCTCTTTAGTTTTTAGAAATTGCTCTAGGGTTTACAATGTACATTTTTAACTTATCACAGTTTACCTTCAAAAATACTAAATCAATTTATATTACATGTAGGAAGTTTATAACTGTATTTTATTTCTCTTCTCATTCTTTGTGTTGTTGTAATCATTTTACATCTACAGTTATAAACAACACAATGCATTATAATTATTTTTTTCATTAAAAAATCAGTTAGCTTTTAAAGAAATTTTAAAAAATATCTTTTTATGCTTACCCGTATGTTTAACTTTTCTGGTATCCTTCATCCATTTTCATAGATCCAAGTTTCCATCTGATATGATTCTTCTGTCTCAATAACTTCCATTAACAATTATTTGCAGTATTAGTTTACTAGCAACAAATTCTCTCAGACTGTTTGCTGAGTATAGAATTTCAGTTGGAGCCCCACTCCCAGCACCTTCAAGATGCCTTCTGTTATCTTCTCGCTTGCATAATTTACATCAAGAACTCTGTAATAATTTTAATTTTTGTTTCTCTGTATATAATGTGCCTTTTTTTCTTCTACTGCTTTAGAAATTGTCTCTTAATCATTAGTTTTCAACAATTTGATTATGCGATTTGGCATAGTTTTCTTTGTGTTTTTCTTGTTTTGGAGTCATTCAGTTCTAGAAATTGTGCATTTTCAGTTTTTATCAATTTAGAAAAAAACTTTTAGCCGTTACTCCTTCAATCATTTTTTCTGTCCCTCTCCAACTTTTCTGTATAATTATGTCTCCAATTATGCATAAGTTAAAACACTTGATATTGTCCCTAAGGTAATTATGACTCTTTTTATTTTTATTTTTTCAGTCTTTTTTTCCTCTGGATTTCATTTGGCTAATTCTATTGTTGTATCTTCAAGTTCACTCTTTTGTTTAGTTGTGTATATTTGATTTTAATCTCATCCAAAGGAATCATTGTTTTAGATACAGTATTTTTATATCTAGAAATTCTAAGATGTTTTCATATGTTTCATTTGTCTTTTTATTGTGTTGATAATTTCTTTTAAACCTTTGAGCATATTGAATATAGCTATTCTAACTATGTTTTTTGTTAATTCTGTCATCTCTGTGATGTCTGCTTCTATTTCTGTTGATTGACTTTTCTTTTTGTTATGGGTCATGTGTCTAGAAATTTTTTGCTTGTCTAGAAAATTTATTTTATATTTTGGATGCCAGATATTGTAAAGTTCTTATTGTTCACTGCTTGATTTTGTTGTGGTTTTAAAGATTGTTGAACTTTGTTTGGCAGGTAAGTTAAGGTATGTTTGAATTAGGCTGATTCATTCAAGGCTGGTTTTAAAACTCTTAGGACAAGTATAGCATAAACTTTATTCTATGGTTAGTTAAGACCCTCTATTTATGCATAACCTCCTGTGGGTTTCTACTCAATTTTCTGTATATGTAATGAGGTCTCTTCACTTTGAATTTTGGAACTCTTTTTTAAAATTTATTTTATTTTTTTGTTAAAAATTATTGGGGCAACATTGGTTAATAAAATCAAATAAGTTTCAAGTGAACAATTCAACAGTATGTTGTATACATACATTACATTGTGTGTTCATCACCCAGAGTTAGATTTCTTTCCATCACCAAATATTTGACCCCTTTTACCCCTATCTACCTCCTCACTTCCTGAAGTTTGGAACTCTTAATGATGATTATCAGTCCTATGTGCTCTGAGAATTGTGCCCTGGTAATTATTCTATTCTCAGACTCATTGTAGGAATGAAAGATTCAGCCAAAGTCTAAGGGAACCCTTATGCAGATATCTAGAACTTTTTATACCTTTTCTGTACTCTGCCCCCAAAGTTGTAGGCCTCTTAGTTTCTCTGAAATCTGATCTCTGTCTCCTTAATTCAGCAAGACATTTTGGATCTATTTACATTCTGTCTCCCTAGTATATGGTCTGAAAATTGTGCCCAGTCAAAATCTGGGGCGATTATATATCATCTTATTTGTTTCTCCTTTCTGAGGGATCACAGTGCTGAATTGCTGTTCATGTTTGAAAAAAATTGTTTCACTATTTTGTCTGGCTTTTTAGTTATTTATAATGAAGGTGTAATTCTGGACCTTGTTACTCCCTAAAAGTGGCTAAAAGTGGAAAGAGATGAAGTGATTTTATAAAGTAATTAAAAGTGGTGGCAATTTGTGAACACAAAGTTAAATACGACATTAGTTATGAAAATATATAGCTATGTGCAAAAAATGGCTGATCTTATACATGTATACTCAGTAGTTAAAGTTATTCACAAAGCACTAGAAATATTTTATAATACAGTGCTATTTTTAATTTCTCATATTAGTGTTAAAAATTTTATAAGATAATATTTAGTATAGCATTTGTGTACAAACTTGTTTTTTTCCTAATAATGCTGAATTTCCAGTAAGTAATTGAATAAAACAGGGGCATTAAAGACATTTATTTTTTTTAGAAATTTGTGTTTTCAAGGGAAGCATCAAAGTTATAATAATAGAAACATCTGATTTTGTGGCATTTTCTTACATTAAGTACTATGTGTATGTGTGTGTGCATGTGTACTTAATTATGTGACTTTGTAGCCTTTTTAGAATAATTTCTGTAATTAGGGCTCCTAAAGGTCTTAATCTCTTTACTACAATATTGAAAAATAGTAGAAGATAATTTCAACTATAAATTTATTATCAAATATTTTATTCCTGAGAGTCTCATGCAAAATTTGAAGATTAAAGACAGATTTTACTTGTTTTTGATGTTATTGTAGTCCACTCTTCGTAATTTTTTACTAATCTCTTCAGATATTCCAAACAACACCTAGCATTAGATAGCAGTTAGAGTTAATTGGGATCCTGTATTTCCAACTATACTTTCTTCCTTCAGCAAACTCAGTTTCTAAGTCAAAGGTTACACACTTTCATTTCGCAGGCCAGAACCAGCACATAGACGTAATTTTTTAGCCTGTACATAGTTGGCCCCTATAGTGTTTTTTCCACTCCCAGAACAATCCTGACTTGCCACAATTTTTCAGAGCTGCCCACTTCAGATGGGGCATAATTTCTTCAGGTTGTCATCCTTATAATAACTTCTCATTCTATGGCCATTAATGTTCACTTAATTGATTCAACATGTATTTATTGTGGCCTTAGACCTAGACTCTTTATTCTCTTATGTTACATGCTTGATCCCTGATCTGGAGTGAAGGAGAGAGCTGAGCTAGGGTAAGGAGAGGCAGATAATTCGAGGGACTGAAAAGTAGTGTTTATATAGGTTTATGCAAGGTTTTTATAGTTTTCATTTCAGGACCAAGCAGTTATTGTTTTTTTTCATCTAAACTCAGTGATCATTTCCCCGAGTGACTAAAAGGGAATAAGGATACACATAAACCTGCATTCTTCAACTGTAGAAAATAGAAGGAAAATTGGATCAATAAGGAAGTAGGTAAAAGGCAACTTTCTACAGAAAAAGAGTCTGGAAGGTGGAAAATATCTATTTCCCTTTCCTCCTCCATCAACCTGAGGCAAAAACTTGATACTCTCTTAATTTAGATCTTTGTCATGATATGACATTTGTTTAGAGAAAAATCTGCTAGTACCATAGCTGGTGATTCAGTACAGATAACAATTACTAGCAGAAAAGAGATTCCCTTTTGATGGCTATAAGTGGGAAATATATGTAAAGTATATGTAAAGATATAAAGAGATTTTATTTTACATTTACCTTGGAAGACAAAGAAATCTGAAGGCTCAGAAAACATTTTGTTCTCAGATAATTCCTTTCTTTCTCCATTAATTTGCTTTTCCTTTGAGCAGTGTAAATACTCTGTATCGTGAAACATTGTGTTTGGAGGAGCAATACTTATAGGTTGGACCATCTGCTGGGAGAACTTGTTCCCGTTTAAAAAAAAAAAAACCTTGCCTGTGCATTATGACATCATTCCTTATAAAGGTAGAGATAGATTATTGTGCACATATAACATAATGAATTTATATGAGATATAGTGACTATCCCATGAGTGAAGGAACAAGACATAGTTTGGAGTTGGAGCCTAGAGTGATTTATGAAGGTCATTGTCTTACAAGTTCAGATGCTTTCCATATGGCGTCAGAGAAACCCCCTTATGTACTATATGTATAAAACATATGTAGCAAATTAGTTTCACTTACATTTTTTTTCCTAAATATGTTTTGGTTTAAAAATGACAGTGTCTTGTGTTTATCTAGTCTGTAAAATACTACATTCTTTTTTTCTAAGAGAGGGGTTATTTGTTAATAGGAACTGAGAGTTTTTAAATGAGACAGGCAGAATTGAGTGTGAGTCCCTTTGACACTGGGCCTTGTTGCGGCTTGGGTGCCAGAGTCTTCCATCTCATTGGATTTATGGCTTAACTTCTGTATCACGCTTAACTTGAGTGTGCTCAGCGGTGTGACCTTGTCTAGGAAGAGGAAAAATGGATTGTTCATTTTCCAGCTGTAGTGTATTATATTTCCATCTAATTGCATTTTCAAATAGATGTGAAGATGCAACTACTTCCATTTAAAAGGAAATCGCTCTACTTAAAGAAATATGGAGAATGGATTAGAATTAATATTCAAAATTGAAAGTATTTTATACCTAAAATAATAAACTTTTGTTTGGCCTAGGCAGTAATCCCATTGATGGATTTTCTTTTCATCGTTGTTTTAGTTGTGCAGACTTCAAGCATACATGCCCTCAGTCTAGTCCTGTATTTCAAAAACCTTTTAAGAATTGTCAGACCTTAGAAAACTTTCCCCTATTAGGATCTATAGTGTACATGTTCCATTTTAAGACTACGAAGCATGGATGGTTTTCCAAATTTCATATTTCATTTGAAAAATTAGTAGCACATTTTAAAATATTGGAAACTCACTGAGATGTGACAAAACCAAGACTGAAAATCACTGGAGCTTTAACCCCAAAGTAAGAGACTACCTAAACATTTTTGTTGAAGAGTTTTTTACGTTATTAAACACAGATCTAGCTGGATATATGCAGTTGATATGTATCTGACTTATGGTATCTATCAAAACTGAAATATTCAACCAGAATTATAGAATTTTTACAATTGTATAATCTTTAAGTCACGCATTACAATAGTGTAACAATTGTTCTTTGGTTTGAAAACTGATAAGGTGCATTTGAAAAATAATGTAGGAAGGTAAAAAGTAAAATCTGGGAAGTACGTGACTTCTGCATTAGTTGGGCCAGAGCAAAGTATCCAGAAAATTATTAACAAGAGTGAGAGGAAAAATTGAGATTTCTAGATTTAATTTAAAATGTATATGTATATGTGTATGCATTTATATCTCTATATATCTATATATGCATACATTCAAATTCAGCAGTAATATTTAATTATCATTAGGTGACTAATATATGTCAGCTCATCTTGGCAAGGTGTTTATAGACTCTAATCTAATATCACCAAAGCCTGATATTGTACATTAATTCCTATAAGACATTCAGGGTCCATGCACCATGATTTGTGAGCTATCTACTTATTTCTAGTGAAAGACAGAATTGTTTCAGAAAACAATTGTTTTGACGACTAGCTTCTTTGATAATGCTTTTTCTGTGGACAAAGAAAGGGTGCTGGTTTTTAAAACTGTCAATTTAGCTCTTTCAAAATCACTATGATTCGTTTGCTATAGTAAAATTTTCCCTTCAGGTGGCAGGCAAATTTTGATCTCAGTATAAAGCTTCCTCTCTTTCTGTATTCTTCTTCTAGTAGACAGCACACACAGCTGTGCATTATATCTCCATAGCAAAGTCATTTGGGTGTGAGGAAGTAACAGGAGCAGGTCCTCTGGATGTTTTTCTCCTTGTTCCCCATGTTCTAGCTGTGTGTGTCACATTGCTTAGAAGATTTCCATTGGATCCTGATTGGCTTTGGTGACTGACGAAGAAAGATATAACTCTGTGAAGTCTGAACATCTGCTAGAGTCATGAATGGCTTTGGGGATGAACTCATCAGCTGATAGATCAACTAACTCCTTAGCCCAGCTATCATCAGCCAGATTCACTAGAGTTGCCCTATTGAGAATTGCTGATGTGTCTCAGTGGACTTGAGGTTGGAAAGTCAGTCAGAGAGCTAATTTCCTCCTGTCTTGTGGTGGGCGTGAGGAAGAAAATGAGGAAGAAGGGGAAATGTGAAAAGATCTCCATTTCTGGAGATCTGTTTGAGTTGCTCATACCATGATGTGTAAAACAAAACAAACAAACAAAGAACAACAAAAAATAGAGATTCATATACCTTAACTCTGATTTCTCCAAAGACAGGATTTGCTAGATCTCAAGGGAGAACATCAATCAAAATTCTACTTCCGTCTTTGACCAGCCTTTCTCAAACTATGCTTACAGAGAATGCTGATGACCCACTCAACATGGTTTATGATTAAAAGTTAACAAAGATGCTTTTCCTTAATTCAAAAATTAATTTAAAAAAAGCAACAAAAAGAAAATATGTGGAACAACTGATGTGACTAGAATATTCTCAATAGTACTGTTTTATCCTATAACTTTATCTTAAATGATTTAAATTTGGTCTACATTTATTAAACATTACTATTTGGTAAGCAGAATGGTAGGTTGGAAATATGTAAATGAATCGTACACAACTCCTATCTTTGATGATCTTCTAGTTCAATGGAACAGAGAGACACACAGATAATTTCATTTGTTGAGGAGCAGTAGCAGATGAGCCTTAAGCAAATGACTATGAATTGAAAATTTTTGAAATTAGATTTTCTTAAATGTTTTTGAAGATGCAGTGATTTACACACATGGAGCATAAACTGTATTTTCCATTAATCAATATTTTACTAGTTTTTGTGATGGCATTAAATGATAGTTTGGGGAAAATATATCATCTTTAGAGCTGGGTTCAAATCTCAGCTCATGAGCAGAGTAAATTTCTGAGCTTAACTCTTTTATCTTCATTACAGGGTGATAATACTTTCTGTGCAAGATCGTTGAGAGAGTGTATGGAAAGTGCCAACATCTACGTGCTGGTGTGGGAATCTTTTTTGCTACATTTCAAGTAGGTGGTGGTACAGCATAGTTTTTGATGCTCTCATGATGTGGAACAAATTTTCTGGTAATAAAAATAGTAATGCTAGAAAGAAATAGGGACTCAACTGCTAATAATTCCTTGAGAATTATTATGGGTTGAGGCATAATATGGGGCTATGGTATTGCTAAGGAATTTGCCAACTTTTAACTAGAAAGTTCTCCAAGTCATTACTTGTGGTAACTGGTGTATCACCATTTTATCTTTATAATTACTACTGTGTGATTTTCTAATGATATTACAGAATGAGTTATAAGGCACCACAGGAGTCTTCCAAAGCTGCCTCCTCCATTTAAAAAAATGAAGATTCCAGTTTTTCTATTAATTAGTGACAGACCTGGGAGAACTCAGATGTGTTGAGTTCAGAGATCTTTTTCTCTATCCTACCTGGTCCCTTAGCTGTGCTTACTGCGGGTGCCCTGGTTGGTTGTATGCAGTGTGCACATGCTACCTTACATATCAGGCTTCTAGGTGGTGATAATAATAATAATTATTATTGTTGTTTACTCTCTTTATATTCCCTTTTACAAGGACTTATTTTCTTTATTTTTCAAATCAGTGCTGTCACTAGACAGATATTTTCAAAGTAGTCTTTATTGCTCACTTAGATTGAAAACATTAACAGTCTTTGGAGCTGTGCTTGAAAACAAAACTGTGTTCGTCTTTTTCAGTAGACTCATTTTTCCCCCTAACAGCTGTCTTTGTTTCTTCTAAATTCTAAACTTTAAAAGCATGTCCCTTTTCACTTGTGTGTTAATATTTTTCAGAAATGTTCATTAAATAGATCAATTTTTCCATTCCTTTCAACACTAGAAAACAAAACAAGTTGAATCATGTCAAATGCAAGTAGTCTAGAGGGATAATACAAGCATAACACTCTTTTTGGATATAATTTAAAAATTTGAGGACCACAAATTTTGTGAATTCTATAGGGACTGGTTAAATCTACTAGAGAAGCAAAGTTCATTATATAGAAACCCAAATACATTTTGCAGCTTTGAGTCCCTCGACTTTAAAGAATATATTACAGAAGTGACTCAATGATCCCACAGACCACAATTTTTACATTAGGTTGCCAGGATATCAAAACTTTTGTATAACAAAAATTTTAATAAAGACTTATTGCTTTTAAAATACGTAATAAACTTATACTAATACATAATATAAATTCCCTCACAGCATATGTTATTGCTAAATAGTTAATTAAACGTATTTTGGTGTGTAGAATGTTTGTACACTCAGCATTTCAAAGCACTCCATTGCCAATATGAAACTACTAATTAAGGATTCCCCGAGGAACAAACCCTGATCTAGGAATTGCTTCAGAAATCATCCAACAGTACTCTAGGAATGGAGTCACTATAATTCATAATAAAGTCTCTTCTGATTCATCGAAAGCTATTTACTGTTTGTTTACTGGTATTTCCTTTTATATAGCATTTAGTTAATAAACTTAGTGGACTTGTTTGCTACAGATCTATTATTCTGATAATTTCAGGCTTATTACTCATATAATTCTATTCTGTTTGAGGAAAATGTAAAATAAAATGGAGAACACATAAGAACAAGAGAGACAGTTATTGTCAGCAGCCTTTCTCAACAGTTATTTCCTAAGTTTCATAAGAATTGCAAGACAATCCATAAAAGACTTTACTGCATGAGTTAAACTGCTTTTGAAATTTAAGTTGCAGTTCTAGCTTTCAAATTGTTGCTATCAAGAGACACAGAATTCTCTTTTCATGTTTGTTGAGGTCATGGACCTCATACAGTCAGGTGGGCAAGATTTATCACGTTCTATCCTAATGGGCACGTCCATTCTTGAATCACCAAATACCACAACCCTACCTGGTACCCTTTGTAGGTGAATAAAAGGCTGCTTTTCAGTGTGTTGTCTGTGATGAGTTCCTAAACAATTTTCCATGTGCTCTGTAATTTTCCACATATTTTGGTAGTACTTTACTTAGGATCTGGTTAGGAAGCGAGGTTTAATGAAAAGAACAGGGACTAAGAAGAGGAGCTGCATTTTATCCTGATTTGTGTGGCTTTGATAGAGTGGTCTGACTTTCTTGAATCTTGATTTCCATTTCTAAGATGAAAATAATACCTTCTTAGCCTTTCTCCTAGGATAGCTGTAAGGATCAAGAGAGAAAATGTGGGTTTTATAGGCTCTGATGTACTAAAATGTAAATTGCTGTTATCGTTGGTAATATAGAATTGGCAGATGTGGCTCCTTCCTTTGGTCTCCTGTGGTTGTTTTTACTTATCTTAGCATTCTGTCTGCTCTGCTGTTGCTACAATGGCTGCAGTGGTTGCAGGAGCTGAGTTCTGCATGTTCCAGGGCTCCTTCATAAGGTGTTCCTCTTAGTTGGCACCAGCATAACCTTTCCTTCATGTGAATTGAGGTAATCCTTGAAATAGGTGTTTAGCCTCTGAGTTGAAACGTTTTCCAAGAGTCCACTCTTTAAGCCAGTTAAAGACAGCGATAGCTGTTTTTCATTTCATATAGAATGAAGCCCGAATTACCTTCTGTGGCCATCAGAGCCCCTGTATGATTTTCCTGGCTTCCGCCTGCTGTTCTGATCATCTTAGGCCGCTCTCCCTCTTACTCATTCAACTTTGGCCACACTGACTTTTCTACTCTTCTAATAAGCCTAATGCATTCCTGTCTAGGGGATTGGCGTTTGCAATTTTCTCTGATTGGACAGCTTTCTTCTCTTCCTCCTCTTCAGGTCTTCTCATAGTTGGTCACTTGTTATTCTGGTCTCAGTTCAAATAACCCTATTCTTGGACAACAATTTTCAACTCTTCAATCTCAGGAAGGCCTCTTAACTACTCTTATTCTTTCACATGACCCTACTTTATTTTTCACTACCTAAAATTTTTTTGTTTTTTTATCTTTTATTTATTAACTTATTTATTATCTGATTTTCCTGCCATTTACTAGAATGTAAGTTTCTTGTTTTGCTCAAAGCTGGATACCCAGCCACCTTCTGATGCGTTGTAGCATTTCATGATTTCTTGTAGAATGGGTGACTTAATAAATACCAGTACTTCCATTAAAAAAAGAAAATAATAATAAAGTTTAAACTGGCATGCAAGAAAATGACTTACAATGCAATTATGCTTATTCCTCTTTTGTGAAAGTATTTTACTTTTAACTCATTGGTTAGATGAAAAGTTATCTTAGTTATCTATTATTTTGTTACAGATCATCTCAAAATTTAGTAGCTTAAAACAATAATTTATTATTTCTCACCATCGTGTGGATTGGCTGAGGCTCAGTTAGATGGTTCTTCTTCTGGAACCTTGGAGGGGATGGGGCTAGGGTATCCAAGCTAGCTTTGGACATTGCCTCATGTGGCCTCCTTTCTCTGTGTGAGAAACTGGACTTCTTACATAATGGCTGGCATCCAAGAGAGAGCAATCCTAGCGGACAGAGCACAAACTGTGATCTCTTAAAGCACAGCATCCCTTCTGCCATATCTTGTTGGTCAGAGCAGTCATAGAGCCAACCTAGATTCAATAAGAGGAGAAATAAATAGATGAGAGGAATGCCAAGGAAGGTGGAGCCATCTGTACTTCACCGCAAAAGTGATCCTTTCCTGAGAGAGAAGAAAATAATTTAAAATCGCGTGCTCACTGCAGTATGCTAGACACTGGGAATAGAAGAGATTCACAGTCTTTGAGGGGAGATGTGGTGTATAAATCAAGGTATGGAGTAAAGAGACTTGATCATTCATTGGTGGCCAACGTGTTTTTTTAGGCTTGACAAATACTGAGAAGTTTATCTTGTTCTTTGCATTTCTTAGCTAAAAGTAATTGGTATCTGGGTTGCCTCAGTCTACAGTGATCATGTAGTATGTTATGAAAATGGAAAATAATTCATTCTTCCATTCTGGGAAATTAGAGACTTTCAATATCTTTATAGGATTTTAGTGAATCTTTTACATGTTTTTCATACGAGCAAGTCTCAATTTTCCATGTAAGTATTGTTGAATCCTGCGGTTAACTGCTATGCATGATTTTAATCAATAGCTTCAGTTTTCTCTCTCATTAAATCCTTTATCGGAAATGCTTTATGTTCTCAAGAAGGGTGATTTATTTTTATTTTTATTACCTTTCCTGTCTGTTATGTGGTGTAGGTGCAAAGGCACAGTGTGAGGACAGGTAGGTAGATAGCGGAAAGAAAATGGAGAGGGGCAAGGGACTCAGATAAGAAATTACCTGGCAACAAAAGTATCAAAATATCAGCTCTTATAGAATGTCCTAAAATTTTTTCCTCTACTTATTTGATACCTGCTTTTATCTAGCCTCCCCGCAGGGTCTCATCTTCTTCCTTGGATTCCACCCACTCCTGGATCTGGGATCTTTTGCTCTTACCATATCAATTTTCTGAGCTTTGGGTGCTCATTTCCAAACATCTGAGGGACATCTCTTCTGGCAGGCCATATAGTCATCTTAACATATAGTCACAGAAGTGCTACCCCAGACTTGTTCCAACAGATTCTGTTATTTGCCCCCTTCAAGACTGTTTTTTTTTTTTTTCAATATTCCATACCTCGATTAATGTCACCATCATCCATCAGTCAGCAAAGTCAGAAGCACTGGGTCTTCCTTGACTCTTCAATTCATATTCAGTTTTTATTTAACTTGGACATTCCCAACCTTCTGAATATGTCTTGAAGCTCTTTCCTTTGCTATATTCTCACCACCACTGATTTAGTTCAAGCATTCCTCTTATTTCCCCACAAAATAGCATAAATAGTCTCCTTGCCTACAGTCTTACCTCACTATCTCCTAGATATTTTCTTTAGCTTTGCCAGAATTACTTTTAGAAAAGCTACTCATCTGCTTAAAAATCCCTCATCAATCTCTATTGCCTATTGGTTAGAGAACAAAAACTACTTAGTAGTTTACAGATCACCCATGGTTATTTGTAACCTTATCTCCTACTTTTTAGGCTCCAACTCAAGCCACTGCTATCCACCATCTCACAAATCTTTTTGCTTGATTCTGGAAAACTTCAGGCTCTTTCATGGGTCCATGCCTAACATACGCTGTTGTTCCAACTGCAAGGTTTCCCTTCTCTGCCATATTTGCCTGATGGACCCAATTCATCTTGTAAAACTTATCTCTATAGATTTATAAGGGCCTCTTGAAACCATTTGACAGCTCCCAACACTATCCTCCACATAAAAAGATATTTCTTCATTTGTGTAACAATAGTACTTCTAATATAATTTCTTGGCTTAATGACTGAATGCCCTATAATTCTTCTGCAAGTGTTCTGGAAAATTTGAGTGGGGCAGTGTAGCTAAATGTCTAAGTTTAAATGAAGTTTAATGATCATATTAATTAAAATAATAGTCATCTAGAATAGTGTCTGGCTCTCTCTATGCCTTCCCTTCACTGTGGTTGGCACTTTCTCTTCTACAAGCAACTGTAAATTCAAATCCACAAGAATCATAGTCAAGCTGCTCCTGAGCAATTGAGATAGTCCTACATGATTTCCTTCCAGAAATGCTAATTTCATGAATTTTGTTTTTAATTAGATTTGAATCTGGTTATCCATACAGAGTGACCAATGAAACTATCTTCCATCTTCCTTCCTCATCTCTCCCCTCCTTGCTTTTTGTATATATCAATACTTAAATCACTCACATTTGTCATCTATGGCCAATTGAACAAAATCAGTATTGTTTATTAAAGTCATTATAAGTGGCTTTATTTTTTGGAATTTAAAAATTTTTTTCAGTTCATTTCAAGAACTCAGAGAGAATAAAAAAGAAATTAGTTGGTCCAAGTTGTTTTCTAAATTACAAATTATTTCCCTTATTCTGTATTGCAACATAAGGCAATTTGTTTAACATTCCTCATATTCCAATTTTTCACCAGTTATAAGATTTGGTTAAATATTAAATATTACATTATTTTTGCTCTATTTCTGATATTTTAATTGATGGATCCATTTTACTTTATTTAAACTTAGACATTTAACACTATTGCCCAAATCAAACTGTAGGACACAGGCAGAATGGTAAATACTGGATACCAATATTGAATGATTTCCTGATAAAAGAAACCTTTTGCTGATGCCATATCTTTTCCTATTCCATCCATGAGTATGACTGTTCTTAGATCTGTGGCAGCCAACTTTCAACCATGATAGTACAAAACAAAAGACTCACGGAAGTCCTACCCTTGACATACTTGAATATCTCAAACCAAGAATAGCAACACCTGTGCATTTAATAACTTTCTCCATGTGAGAACCCCCCCCACCCCCCATACCACCACTAACTTGTAGTTTGGTAAGGGTGAGGAAAAGATGGGTGTTCCCACAAAACAAGTCTGAAAAAAAAAAACGAGGCTATTTTAGGTGAAAAAATATTTGTTAAAGCAGCTTGAGTTAATTAAATCTCATGTTGGCCTTATTAATTTGCTTTCTTGCCTCATGCCTCTCTCCTCTCAACTTAATGTTGGCCACCTTGAAGTTAACTGGCTTGAGTGGTAGGACCACACCCTTAATTTGATGTTTCCTGAGTCACTTCATTCAGCAAAGAAATTTTACTGGGATTTTTTTCTTCAAAGTCTTTTTAAATGCCACATCTTACTGTGTCTAGGAAATAATTTTGGGTGTGGTTACTGGTATATAGAACATGGAACTGACTGAAAAAAAGTAATGAGAAGTTTCCTGAGTATTTGAGGGAATTGATTTCCTCTGAGAACATAGGGCATGCCCCTCAGTGTCCACTTAGATGGGTATCCTTCCAAGATCAGAGTCAAGGGCCCAGAAGAACTGAGGGTGAGGGAGTTGCTCACAGAGAGCAGAATCAGGATTAACTCAAGAACTCTCCCCATCCCCAGACAGGGGGCTAGCACAATGTCTGTCCAGTGACAACGTATGTTTCCCATTCTTCCTCTTTCTGAATGGGATGTTTATTGAAGTTAGACTGTCCCTAGTTTCACCAATTGAATATGTTGAATATCGAGTATATATGGGGAGAAGGAGAGCAGAAAACATATCATTTTAGTCAGTTGGACATCGAACAACAAGGAGTCATTTATACACCTGAGGTGGGGGATTGAGCATCACCTAAAATTTTATAACTATAACTGTAGAGGATTTTGGGATAGATATGGCCACTGTGTGAAAGACCAAAATGGATATTTGGTGACTAGAGGATGCAATTGGTAAATATGCTTTTATTTTCTTGAGTTCATGAGAAAATTAGATTTTTCAGTTACCCTTATATTTAGAAGTTGGAGTCATAAGTTACGTGACCGGATATGGTATGCACAATGGTATGTGGGTAGAAATGATTTCTGGGCTTGGCTTCTAAAATTCTCTTGTGCAGTCTGCCATACCATCTCGTCTCATAAACTTGGAAGTGGTAGATTCCAAGGAGACTCTGGGGAATAGTGGAGTCACACCATGGAAGAAGTCAGCCGGAGAGTATGTTGTTCAAGTTGAGCAATTGTACAACGTTAGGGTGATTATATAATTTATTTTCCAAACCAGTTTTCAGATTAAAAGGGGAGTTATTATTAGTAATTGTACTGGAACAATGAGCATACACTGTGACTGTCCAGGGCAAATTTGATGTACATTGGTCCTATGGTATAGGAATCTCTGGGATGGGCTAGGCTGGTTTAAAGAAAAAGAACCAGGCAATCAAAAGAGACAGCAGTTGAATGTCTGCACTGACAGAGGGCATTTCACTGCCAAGAAAAATCTTTAGATATCAGATACAGAAAATGGCCTTTCCTGCTTTATTTCTAATTCTTCCTTCCCACCTTGACCCTGGAGGATCTGAAGTAAAATGTAGAGTAGGAAAAGAATACTAAAGAGAAAGTTAGAAAAACATTAAAGGCACAGGCTATGTCTGATTTCCCCATTACTGTTTTGCAAAAGTCCAGATCGATCTATCTATATTATAAAAAACAACAACAACAACAACAACTTTGAGTTGGATGAGAGACTAGAGTTTTTATTGGGTTTTTTAAATATCACAAAACAAGGGTCTTTTTTATCTTAAAGTAGCTGGAAAAATTATAGGATCTACTTAAAATAATAGTGGTAATTAATGCTAACATTATACAGCACTTTTTATGCTGCATTCCAAATGCTGTTCTAATACTTATGTTAATTCAAATATACATATTAGCATAATATATATTATATTAACAAACATATACATTAATTTTAATTAATTGTGAGAGCAATACCCTGTATTGCCTCCTTCAGCCGAACTGCCTCTACAGAGAGCAATTGAAAGACAGTAGTGGAGAAAAATAAAACTGCTTCCTGACTGCTCTGCAATGAGTCCAGCCTGTTAAAATGTTAGACATGCATAAGAATGCAGTGTCAGTCAAGGATTAGTGATGATCATAAAACGAGAGAAAATTGTGGTGCTAGAAATGTAGATCTGGTATAATACCCCAAACTATCAAAACTAAAAGAACAAATGAGTCTCTTAAGAAGTGAATACAAGGTGTTCAAGTCTGAGTCTGTTGAGATATTTCCTATTTATCGCTACAGAATGGGGAGAGGTGATAGCAGTGGGGATTTAGTGAGAATAAAGAGCTTGAGAAGAGAAACAAGGGACATTAAAGACCATCGTGACTCTGGAGCCAAGACTTACAAGAAGAGTCATCACTGTTATAAAAACCAAAAAGGATGCTAGTACAAATAATCATAGAATTTATGTTGGTTCTCTTTTTTATTTTTTAAAGAAACAAATTTCGCCTTGTTAAAATAAAATTTCTGCCCATAGATTTTAGTTTCTCTAGCCTCAAGTGCAAAACAAGAATCAAGTTCAAATGAAATATCCTTTTCTTTCAGGTTCTACCTTGACTATACTGAACATTTGGCTGGACCTTAGCTGGACCACATCCAGCAATGTTAAATAATCCTAATAAATGCGGTGCTCTCTTATTTTATCACAAATAATTTGCCTAACTTTTGTAATTCCTAATTGCGAGTTCTTCTCAAGCAAAAGGATATCTGAGGCTTTTCCTGATAATGATAGACATAACTGAGAACGAATCAAAACCTTTTTCTGAGTAAAATAAATTCAGTGTTACAAGTCTGAGACAAAAACGAGGTTTATGACAGGGGTCCTGGATGTCTCTTCAGCTTCCTCTTTGCATCAGATGCCAGAATCCAAGCTGACTTGGTCCAGAGGGTTGCCAGTCTGTGCAGCTGCTCTTCCCATTGCTTCCCCGCTTGCCAGCCATTGGTTGGGTTGTGCTGAGGTGTTAGAAGGTCTCCCAAAATGTTCGCAAACCATGTGCTGCATCCTAATAGACCAGGGAGAGGAAAGAAAGGTGGAGATACTACCCTAAACAGATGAAACTGCTGGAATACAGGAATACATTTATGGTTTGTTGGGAGCATGAAATGACAAACTAGAGCAAATGAGCACATTTTCTCTACGTTTTTTTTTCTTCTTTCTTTCTGTGCTTACTCCTCAAATATCAGGCTGACTTTGTCTACTCTCACTTTGAGGGTGATAGCTTCCTTTTTGGGTGGTTTTAAGGTAATAGCTTTTAAGTTCTTTATTTTTGTTTTTTATTTTTCTTAACCCCGCTGCTGAGAAAGAGCTTGCAATAAAAGAAGAGGAGGATGGCAGGACATGAGCTGAATCCATTTCTCATTAACTCAGGACTGTACTGGTTTAGAGGCACCAAGTCTACACCCTGAAACCTAGTTAATTTAGCTTCCACAGTCTGCTTCTCTAATTCTCTATGCCTTAGAACCTTTAATTTAACATATTGTTACGATGGTTAAACTATCATATGAGATTAAGTGCTTATCTTTTACCATATTAGAGGACATTATCTGAAGACACAATGAACTTAATTTTTCTAGTGCCTGATTTGCTCACCTACCTTTTACATTCTCTTATATATTCTCAAGAAAATTTTATCTTACATTCACTGCTTCTGGTATCTTATTTGAGTAGTCTTAAGAAGGTAACTGAAGAAGAGTCCAAGTTAGCCAAGCCTAATTGTAAAAATCTAAGGAAATAGGTCAATTTAGCAAATTTACTATAAGAATTCTACTCTTTCTCTGATTCTTAATAATTGAACAAATTCATGCTTTTCTGCACAGAGGCAAAATTTATGCAGTTTATAAGTCCTGAGTTCTAATTAACTATACAGGACTGTCTTCATTGGCTCTTGAAAATGCCACATTCTTAAGAAGAATCCTGAAGGAGGATCATGAGAATGACACAAAAGATATCTTGGCCATCCTTTTTAAAAATTTAACATTTTATAATGATTTAAGTGTAAGCAAATCAGAGACACATGGATTATATTTCCCTTGGAATACACATGGGTTTGAAAAATTAAGGGAAAACAGGCTTGGCACATTGTGGTTGGGTATTACTGAACATAAAACATTTGGGGAAAATATTTAGTTTTTTTGACAAGTGCCAAAAATGACCAAACTAACTCATCTGCTTTCCCTCTCCTTTGCCTCTAGCATTAGCCTAGACCTGGAGGGCTTTTGGAGTGAGAGGATACAGGGATTTTGTATTCTTTGTCAGGAAATTAACTTTGCCTTATTTCTATATTCCTTCATCTTCGTTACCATATCTCCTATCACTTAGGGGGATGACTAATTCCTCATTCTGAAGAGTGTTATAATTTTGGGACAGTGTGTTTCAGAGCTGAGCAGATAAATACTGTAATTAACTCGGCAGAGCCCAGAGGCGGTGGGGAGTAGTTAATAAATCCTTATTGAGTCAAATTGACTGAATACTTTAAAAAATCATCTGCCTTGTAGTTGTATTATGTAATTATTAGCTGCATTGTGCCTGGCTGCAAACTCATTCTTTCCTTTCTCCTCTCTTCCATAAATATTTATTGAATACCTATTATGTATAAGGTAACATGCTAAATACTGCCAGGAGCCAAAGATTTTATCTTTAGGTATTTCCGGGTGATGATAACCTTAATATAAACATGTAGTAGATAACTACTAGGTTGTAGATTTTAAAGTTTCATTTTTCTTTTAGGCATTTGCAGATGATTATGAATAACCTATTATTTGCCCTCCTGCTATTAATCAAATTTTATTTATGTGGTGCTTCTTGCAGATAAGCCTCTTTTATACTGATTCTATAGCAGAAGAAACAAAAATGTAATTCATTCATAAATAAGTGGTCTGATTCTACATACTTGAATGGTCTTCTAAAGGTGGGTCTACAGGCAGGAAGCTACCCCAGGGTGATGTTACAGTAGATAAGATAAGACCTTGACCTAATATCTCCTTGGAGCATAGCTTTTTAAATTCTCTATTTATAGTACCCCCCCTCACCCCCACGCCATTCCCATTACCAAGGTTCACTAACATTTAATCTTTAAAAAAGTAATGAGCAATAATAAGTTAATGAAATAAGAGACTATAAGTAGCTTAAAATAGGAAGACAATTAGAGGCATTCTAGTCTCCCAAAGTAAGATAAGGGAGACTTATTATCACATAAACAGTTGAGTCTACTTTTTTTGCCCTTCACTACTGCATGCATGGAATCTAGATACAAAGTCTGAACCTAGAAGTGCAAAGATTTATTTTTTCAGGTTTTTGGGAGAAGATCTTATAACTCTCTGAGTTTATTAGTCCTGTTAAAATAAAATTCAGTCAGGTTTAAAGCCTGACCCCACTGGAGTATGAAAGCCTGAAGATTGAACTTTGATTTACTTGGTCTTATAATAAGCACACTCTGGTGGGCCCCTTGCCCCTGGTGGATGAGCAGGCATACACTTGAGGCTTCTAGAACAAAAGAAGATCTTCGAGATCCTGTGAGAATGTAAGAGAACTTCTTAAAGGACTCGGCAGTCCTACCATCTACAGTTATGTCTCTGTCCTTGCTTTTTTTTCTTTCTTTCCAGCAAATGGTCACCAGTGAATAAATATCTGTTAATGTTTAGAGATTACTATATGATAGTAGTAATGGGTGGTTCAGATTTTCTGTTTCTTCTTGATTCAGTTTTGGGAGATTGTGTATTTCTAGGAGTGTATCCATTTATTACTTATTATCTAATTTATTGGCATTCAATTGCTCATAGTATTTTCTTATAATTCTTTGTATTTCTGTGGAGTCACTTTTCACTTTTCCTCTTTCATTTATAATTATTTTAATTTGGATCCTCTCTCTTTTTTTTTCTTGATGATTCAGGTTAAAGGTTTATCAATTTTGTTTATCTTTTCAAAGAACCAGCTCTTGTTTTCATTAATCTTTTATATTGTTAATTTAGACTTTATTTGGATTATTTCTGCTCTGATCTTTATTATTTCCTTCTTTCTACTCACTTTGGGCTTTGTTTGCTGTTCTTTTTCTAGTTCTTTTAAGTGTAAGATTAAATTGTTTATTTGAGATTTTTCTTTTTTCTTGAGATAGTCCTGTATTGCTATGAATGTCGCTCTTAGAACTGCTTTGGCTGTGTCCCATAGACTTTGGGTTGTCGTGTTTTCATTTCATTTGTCTCAAAGTATCTTTTGATTTTCTTCCCTTGATCTCATTGTTAACCCATTTCTTGTTGAGTAGCATGTTATTCAGCCTCCATGTGTATTTTTCATTTTTTTTCTAATTGATTTCTAGTTTTATACCATTATTATCAGAGAAGATGCTTGATATAATTTTCATCTACATAGATTTATTGGGACTTTTTTTGTGGCCTAACATGTGGTCTATCTTGGGAAATGTTCACTGTACACTTGAGAAGAATGTATATTCTGCTGCTTTATAGTGAAATGCTCTAAAAATATAAATTAAATCCATATGGACTAGTGTATTATTTAAGGCCACTGTTTCCTTGTTGATTTTCTTTCTGAAAGATGTGTTCACACTGGTGTCAATGGGGTGTTAAAATGCCCTACTATGACTGTATTACTGTCAATCCGTTTATGTTGGTCAATAATTGCTTTATATGTGTAGGTGCTATGTCGGTACATAAATGTTTACTAGGGTTATATCCTCCTATTGAATTGTTCCCTTTATCATTATATAATGTCATTCTTTGTCTCTTATTGTAGCCTTTGTTTTATTGCTATTCCAGCTTTTTTTTTCGTTTCTATTTGCATGAAATATCTTTTTCCATTCTTTTACTTTCAGTCTGTATGTCTTTCGATCTGAAGTGGGTCTCTTGTAGACAGTGTATGTATAGATCTTGTTTTCTTAATCCATTTTCTTTAATCCATTTACATCTAAAGTTATTAATAAGTACATAGTTATTGCCATTTTATTAATCATATTTAATTTATGTTTTTTCTTCTTTTTAGCGAAGTCCCTTTAATGTTTTGTTGTAATACTGGCTTGGTGCTGATAAATTCCTTTATCTTTTTTTCTGTCTGGGAAGCTCTTTATTTCACCTTCAATTTTAATTGCTGAGTGGTCTTGGTTATATGTTCTTGCTTTTCATTGCTTTGAATATTTTGTGTCACTCCCTTCTGGCCTGAAAAGTTTCTATTGAGAAATCAGCTGACAGTCTTATGAGAGACTAAATAACTAGCTGCTTTTAAGATTCTAATCTTTAGCATTTTAATTATAATGTGCCTTGTTATGGGCCTGTTTGGGTTCATCTTATTTGTGAGTTTCTGAGCTTCTGAACTTTTATGTTTATTTCCTTCACGAGGTTAGGAAAGTTTTCTATGATTACTTTTTCAAATAAGTTCTCAATTTCATGCTCTTTCTCTTCTGTTGTTGGTACACTTGATGTCCCAGAGTTCCCTTAAACTTTCTTCATTTTTTAAAATTCTTTTTTCTTTTTGCTGTTCTGATTGGGTGTTTTCTGCTACCTTGTCATCTAAATCACTGATTGGATCCACTGCTTCATCTAACCTACTGTTGATTCCATCTAGTATATTCTTATTTCAGTTGCTCCTCATTGAGCATCCTTATAAGCAATGTTTTGAACTCTGTGTCTGGTAGATTGTTTGCCTCTATTTCATTTAGTTCTTTTTCTGGAGTTTTCTCCTGTTTATTTTTTATTATTATTTTTTTTTTCCATTTAGGACACGTTTCTCTGTTTTCTCATTTTGGCTGCCTCTTTGTGTTCATTTCTATATATTTGCTACATCTCCCAGTCTTGCCCAGGTGGCTTTATGTATTAGGTGCCCTGTCTGGCCCAGTGGTACAGTCTCTCTGACTACCTGTGCCAGGAATGTTCCTTGTGGAGGTTGTGTGTGTTCTCCTATTGTAGTTAAGCCTTGATTGCTGTTAGCACATCAGTGGATGGGATTGACTCTCAGGCTGTGTGGATGGGCCAGGCCTATAGGGTATGAACTGCAGTGTTGGGGCTGACTCCATGGGATTTGTCTTAGTGGGCTCAAGTGCCTGTTGAGATACTTTGGGTGTGCCACTTGTGGGCTAATCAGGTGATGTTCTGTTGTGGTTTGTTGTCAGTCTCTGGGAGTGTTGTTGGTTCTGGGGCCCCTTGAGAAGCCCTCTCTTGCAGGCCAAATTCAGCTGCTGCCTAAAACTGCCTGGGGCTACCTAGGGGAGCTACACAGTAATCTGCAGTTGGTCTCTGCCTATGATGGACCTGGAAAGGCAGAGATCATACTGTGAACTGAGTTTGGTTACCACCAATACCAGACCTGGGGCAGCTTAGCAAAAGGTCCGTGGTACCCCAAGTCCTGAGTCTGCCTGCCTATAAGGCTAAGCAACTGATAGAGACTTTGGATGGTACACAAATTGGGTAGGACAGGGTCCCAGGGAGTCACCGAGGTGAAGAACAAAGATTTCACTTAACCAATGCAGACTCAGATTTAGTGCCAGTGCTGAGCCTGTGGCCACTTACAAAAGTCTCAGATCACACTGAGGCTAGCTGCTGCCTATTTCAGGCCCACAGACACCTGAGATTTGTTTAAGAAATACTATAGCTTGGGGAGGGCTGGTTTCCCACCACTAGAATTGTATCCAGAGGTTCACAGACCAAGGCCTGTTGATTGTTGCTAAAGGAGCCTCCTGCTGAGACGACTGGGTTGGGCTGGTTGCCCAGCCATGAATATGCTTTCAGCAATTTTCCAGTTTGGTGGGGTAGGGTCTCAGGGAGTCACCAGGGTGGAGCAAGTGGATCTCACCAGATCAATGTAGATTTAGAATTGGCCATGTGGGGGAAGGCTCAACACAGGCAAGATGGCATCCATTTGTTGGCTGCACAGAAGGAGAGCTCAACAAAGGGACAGTGGTGGCTGTCTCTCCAACCCTCGCTCTGAAGCCACACAACTCAGTCTTTCCTTGTAGGTCTCTGGCACCTCCCAAGCTGCTGTTCCTCCAACAAAGCCCAGGGTGAGTGCCTATGAGAGAGTGAGTCTGTGTGCAGGCCTTTAAAGGGGATATCTGGATTTCCAGCTTCCTTTCATTTCATCTGGGTGGTCAGAATCTCCACTGACTTTCACCGTCACATTTTGTGGGGACTCCTCTTCCCAGCACTAAAACCCTGGCTAGGGAGCCCTGGTATGGGGCTGGAGCCTCTTGTTCCTACGGGGAGACCTCTGCAGCCAAGATAGCCCTCTTGATACTCAACCACCATATGTGGGTGGGGGGCCAGCTTGTTTTGTGTCTCCACCCCTTCTACTCGTCTTGATGTGTCCTCTTCTTTTTATACTTAGTTATAGGAGTTATACTGAGCTAGTCTTCAGGTGGTTCTCCAGGTTGATTGTTCTATAATTATAATTTAATGTGGTCATGGGAGGAGGCAAGAAACGTGTTTACCTATCCTATCTTGATTGGAACCTCAGTGCTATACTGTTTTGATTAACGTAGCTTTGTAATATAGTTTAAAATCAGGAAGTATGATGCCTCTAGCTTTGTTCTTCTTGCTTTGGATATTAAGGGTCTTTTGTGGTTACATAGAAATTTTAGCATTTTTTCCATTTCTGTTAAGAAATGCCATTAGAATTTTGATAAGGATTACATTGAATCTTTAGATGACTGTGGGTAGTATGGACATTTAAACAATATTAATTATTCTGATTCATGAACATGGAATATCTTTCTATTTATTTGTATTTTTTTATTTTCAATTTCTTTCACCAGTGTCTGGTAATTTTCAGTGTAGATCTTTCACCTTCTTGGTTAAATTTATTCTTAAGTATTTTATTGTTTTAATGCTGTTGTAAATGGGATTGTTTTCTTTCTTTCAGATAGTTCATTGCCAATATAGAGAAATGCAACTAATTTCTGTATGTCGATTTTGTATCCTGTAATTTTACTGAATTCGTCAATTAGTTCTAACAATTTTTGTTGAAGTCTTTAGGATTTTCTATATATAAAATCATATCATCTGCAAACAGAGATAATTTTATTTCTTCCTTTCTGATTTGGATGTTTTACTCTGTTGGCCTCTCCTCATGGCATGGCAGATGCTATCCCCAGTGAAGTGATCTGAAAGAGAAAGAGATAAAGGAAAAAGGAGAAAGGGGGACAGAAGAGTGACAGAACAAGAGTGTATGAGCTTAAGATGAAAGTCTCAGTTTTTTATACTCTAATCTGGGAGGTGACATGCCATCACTTCTGCTGGACACTATTGTTCATAGAGACCAACCCTGGTACAATGTGGGGACTTCACAAGGGCAGTGGGTGGAGCTCATTGGGGGCTGGGTTCCACGGTATGTATGTGAGTCAAAAGTAGCAGGGTATTCTTTGGCTTTTTCATTACAGCCATGCAATTGTCAATGTTTACTTTTCTTTCTCTACTATTTGCTTTCTAGGTCATTAATATTTTACAAACAGTACAAGTTTTTTATTTGTTCTTTTCTTCATGGGTCCCAAACAAGATTTCTAATTCTTTCACTCTTCCATTTCAAAAAGGCCTCATGGTTTTTTTCCTACAACTTAACCAGCAGATGGAACATGAAAACCTGGCATTTTAATAACTACTTTCATTAGGTTACATGTAATACCATTTATAGCTTTGGAAGGGGCCTCAGCCTTCATTTAATCTTCTCATCCTATAGATTTAAAAGTTAGTACTAGAATCCAGGTCTTTAAACTTTCTGCATTTCTTGCTATACCACCTTCCTCATTTGGAATCACTTGATGTTGCCTCCTAAGAGCATTAAACTCAGTTCAATTATTCACTCAGTTCCTACTGTATTGAATTCATGCAAAGATGACTAAAACAGTCTCTGTCCTATAAGAGATTATAGTTTGGTTGAAGGGACAGAGGAGTAACTAATAAATTCAATGCAATGTATTAAGGAACATGATATCTTATGATTTAGGGCTATGGTACTTAAGGGCCATGTTATGGATGTTCAGACAAGGAGACCCTGGCAAGTACCTTAAAGAATTAGGAGAAATTATCTAGATAGAGTTTGATAGAAAGGAATTCCTGGAAGAAGGCAAACATGAGGAAAAATAGAAAGGAAAGAAATAGACTGGTATCTATGAGAAAACAAGTAGTTTCATATTTCTGGTGTTCAAAAGAAAAATTAAGGTGAGAGCCGCACAGGTTAACTGAGTACTAATAGTACTATCACAATTAATAGGCCAGCCAGCCCTATAATCACCTTGAAGTGACTTGGAGACATTTCTTTGTTAGGCAATAATTCAGTCAGCAAATAGTTTTTGAAAACCTATATGCTAAGCACTGTTCCAGGTGTTGGGAATACAGCAATGAATTACAAAGATGAAATCCCTGTCTTACATGGAACTTACATCATAAATGAGAAATTATACATAAAGAGAAGGTAATAAGTGCTTTGCAAAAAAATAAAGCAAGGTAAGGGAGAGAGAGGGTGCTGCAGTGGAGGAGATATCATGTTAAATAAAGTCACTAGAGTAAGTCTTATTGAGAAACCAAGGCCTAAAGTAGGTGAGTTGTGGTTTAATAGACTGAAGTTAGAAAATCATAGAATTATTTTAAAATTTTAAAAATTTCCAATTACAGTTGACATTCAATATTATAGTGAAAATCATAGAAGTCCTGAATTATAATGTGATGAAACAATTATCACATGTGGAACAGAAAGGACTGCAAATCAGGAATTTCACAAGACACAATGTGTATTGTTTATGCGATATAATGTACATATACCTCTGTCTTACATGCAAACACTGTAAAGAAAGTGAGCTTGACAATACACTAACGGCCATATGAGGCCAAAAGTCTGATTGTCCATGTTTCTTGAAATGGATGCTTTGGAATTCCATGCTCATATTTACTTATTGCTTTATTGATTCATAGCTTAGTTTATAGGTTAACATTTGTGAATGTTGGTGAGTTCATAGCACTGCACTGAATGTTCCTATGTTCACTAGCTGTGGCAAACAAAGAAATTGGTTGTATTTGGATATATTTTGTGGCAGATTACAAAATATAATTCAAAACTTTTTGCCTCCTTTACCTATTAAGATTGCATATCATATTACCGATTAAAAATGCAAAGAATGTCCTTTTAAACTATGACCTGTTTGTTTTATATATATATGTATATATGTAAAACCTATATATATGTTATCAGAAATGTTTTATTGCAAATGGTATATAAAGATATATTGAGTATTTACTCTATTTTCTCAGTTTGTGAAAAAGATAAGACTTTTATTCATACCTTTGAGGAGCTCACAATTTAGGATAGATCAGTAAATAATTATAATAAAGTTTCACATATTCTCTTTAATGTTCAAATTACATTTGATTGTTTCTCTCTCTTTCTCTCAAAACTCCATGAAGGGCAGAGATTGTGTGTCTTATTTGTTCATTATTTTGCTTCTAGTACTTGCTAAATTTCTGGCATAGATATTTAATGAATAAATAGTGAACTCTTATCTGAATGATTTTCTTTGTTCATTACCTATATGAAAAACTGCACATAAATCAATCTGGGGTGGTTTAGGTAAACCACTGTGTTATATACTATGTATGCTCAATGAAAGATGATGAGGGTAATGATTGTCCCAATCATTCCAATGCTATGTTTCTACAACTATTCTATTTTGGACAGGCTAGTCCTGTTAATTACTTTATACCCAAGTGGGAAATCATTAAAGGGCATGCCTCTGCAAAGGCGGGGGCAGAGGGATTGAAAAGTTGACTTTCAGTGTTCCTCTTTGTCTTATGATTTATGAGTCTTTAACTGCCAATCTCCCTCGATATGTAAACACATGGTCCTTCTATGTTGATAAATCAAGTTAATTCTATTTGTGTGTTTTATAGCATACTGTCCCCTTAGGACACTGTATTATATTGACACCATGGGATAAATTTGGACAGACTTAGAAAACAGTCTGTTTTTTTATGATCTCTGTGGGATTTGCTGCTTATTTGGTAATTTGAAAAACTGATTTTTTTTTTTGTACCAGAAACATTGTTTCTAAATTGAAATGGCAAAACAAGAAAAAGTTCCATCTATCACCAGCTCTTTTCTGACTCCATACTACAATTTGGGAATCACCAAGGGCTTCAGAATCAGAAGTCACTTCTTTCTAATTAATTCTTAATTCAAAAGACTTGGGCTTGAACACACATTTTGATTTCTAATATGTTCTTTTGGAGGTATTATTGTTTAAGTAATAATAGGCTTGAACATACATTTTGATTTCTAATGTGTTCTTTCGGAGGTGTTATTGTTTAAAGTAGAACCCAGGCACCTGTGTCATTCCTGAGCTGCAATTGTCCCATAGAACCAGGCTTCTGCCTGGATCTCATACTCTCTGGTCTGACCCCTTTTACTCTCTTGGACTGGACATTTTTCCTATTAAACCCTAGTTGATGGTTGAAGTACGAGTTTCTTTAGCTCCTGATGATTCTTTATCCTTAAGGATGGATCCTATTGCTAGTCCCCAGTGGGGAACAGAAGAGAAGAGTTTGTGAAATATGTGGACAAAAGCTTTTGGATGTGTTGTAGAGTAGAAAGAACATGGGCTTTGAAGTCATACAGGCTGGTTTATACTCCAGAATGCCATTTACTAGCTTGGGATTGTTTGATACAGTTCTCGATCTCTTTAAAATGTATTTTTCTAATTTGAGAAATAGGTATTAAGTAAATAAATTATAACTATTGTTAATTTCTACCATAGAACACTACTTCTACAGCTTTGTCAGTTCATCATTCTTCCCTGTGGTGGAAGACTTCTTACTTCTCCTCCCTGCCAGCACACAATGTAGGTTCCAGCTTACCTCACACCCAAGCCAGCCATGTCTAGACACTTAGAGTTTCCTAAGAAAAACAAGCTATATGATAGTCTACCAAAGAGATAGTTGAAAGGCCATGCTTAATTGATTCCTTGTAAGTCTTCTGCGGGATTTCCTTTAGACTTGGGCTGATTTTCGTTAGATCTTATGCACACAAGCATGTTCTAACTTATGTGTCTGCTTTACTATTTCTCATTCTTCCTTTTATACATCTTTTGGAACCCTAGTAAACAGCTTTCATTGATGGTTGTGAGGCAATAATGCTCTATAACTTAGCACTCTTTCTGAATAGTGTGCTAATTGCTTTATAGCTTCTCCTCTACACTATTAATCATGTGTGTGTGTATGTGTGTATGTACTCAACGACTAATCTGTTATACAAGCTGTCAACATTTAGGAGGATAAAAAACAAATAAAATCTATAATTTTTTAAATGAAGCCAACCTATTTTATTGCTGTACTATATTTTGAAAGTTGTTTTAATTGTATAGAGAAGACAAAAGACTTTTGGGAGTATTTACTTTATTCTAACTCCAGAACTGTATTCTTGTTAAGGTACTAGATACCCTGCTGACTGGCAGAAGTACAGAAGGGAGGATGCAATATGTAAATATACCAATCAGATCAATGCAAATCATAATAATGCATTCTTTTATAGGGTCTGGGGGACAGCTGTGTAAAAGAGTGATTTTCATTTTCATAGGTTTGGATAAACTTCTTAAGCAAATCCTGTCTCCCTGATTCTGTGATTCTAGTTCTGTTGTGTTTTACTTTATTTTCCCCTTTTGGTTTTTCTGGGACAACATATGGTGGAAGTTGAAACTTTGAGAATATGTGGCTAGTTTTATTTTCTTCTCTTTGTGGCCAGTTGGATTTGGAACTTTTGTTTCCAATAACTTAGCTATGAAACCACAGGAGCAGAGCAATTGCGAGGTTTTCTGTGTGACCAAAGTGGGGGTTGGTAATGTGACAACTGTCTCAAAGGTTTTCTTAGGAAAATATAAAAGATTCAACAAATTATTTCAGTTTACTAAACTTGATGCCATCATTTCAATGTTTTAGTCAGGTCAAAACTTCTGGCCATTTGTTTTATATGGAAGAAATATTAGTACCAGTACAAAATAAAACATAAAAGTCAGAAGGATACTCTGACTTCCCTGGGATCCTAGCAGAGCCCACAGAAAGGAGGAAGTGTTGGTAGTGGGAGCTAAAGGAAATCAGAGCTCTCTGCTGACTTACCTAAGTTAAGGGAAAAGCAAGAGGAGAGAAAAGAGAAAACCTTGTTAATAAAGTCCATCAAAAGTTTTTAATTTTTAATCAAGATAATAAAAAAAGAAGAGTTTAAGGGAATGTGAAAACATTTTAATGGCAAGGTACAAGTTCTAGTGGTGAAATTGCATAATCCCTAATACTGAATTTTAAAAATAAATTTTTGTTAAATCTTTCATTCCTAAGCGGAGTAATCTTATATTATCTTCTAAGTGGACTTTAGACCTGAACCACTCAGGATTATTTTCAAAGACAGTATTGATAAGATGAAGGTGTTTGGCACATATCCTATTCTTTCATTTTCTAGGGGAAGGTAAATTACAAGAGTGAAAGTCTTTTTTCTTTTTTTTTTAAATTTATTTTTTGTTTATAGTTGGCATATAATATATCAATTATAGGTGTACAACATAGTGATTAGACATTTATATAACTTACAAAGTGATCACCTTGATAGGTCTAGTGTCCATCTGACACCAGACAAAGTTATTACAATATTATTGACTATATTCCCTATGTTGTACTTTACATTCCTGTGGCTATTTTTATAATTGGAAATTTTTACTTCTTAATCCCTTTCATCTTTTTTCACTCATCCCCCCAACTCTTCTCTCATCTCAATTTGTTCTCTGTATCTATAACTTTCTTTTGGTTTTGTTTGTTTATTTTGTTTTTCAAATTCCTCATCTAAGTGAAATCGTATGAGGAATGTTAAGGTATTAAAAAAAAATAGAATGAAGAAACAGAAGGAGGTATTCCAGAAAGAGAAAATAAAGAACATAGGGTAGAAAAAATATTGCAAGTGTTAATGGCAGAGAAGTATTCAGAATTGAAGAAAGACATGAACTCTCAAATTCAAAAATCATAATGGGCCCCAGCAACAAAAACAAAACCCAAAATATAAACAAACAAAAATACAAACCCACACTAGGATGAATTATGGTGAAACAAAAGTTAAAACAAACAAACAAATAAAAAACAAATACCCAAAAGAGAAATTCCCAGAGAGAAAAAGAAATTTCCTCTAGAGAGGAATACTCAGTGAAGAAGTTGCGAGGTGGGAAAAGTATAAGAGAAAATCAAGGCTGACAACGATTTCTCATTAACAACAATCTGAGCAATGGACATTAGATGAGACTATAATAATGTATTTAAAATGCTGAGGAAAAGCAACCATCAATCTAGAATTCTAAACCACTTAAACAATTGTTCAAGACTGAGAGCAAAAGAAAATATTTAATTTTGTTTATGAGGTTTATTGTAGATCTTCTAAAAAATTACTGAAATTTTTCATCTTTCATTAAGAATAAAATCAATTACAAAGTGGAATGCAAAGAACCATGTCATGTAAAGAAGTTTATAATCTGAATAAACATTGATGAAAATATAGTAAAATAGTGTCTAACTGGTGGGAGATTAAAAAAATAGAAGAAAAATATTAAACGACAATGATATCATATTTGGGTGACAGTGGTTAAAAATAAAACATGCCAAGAGCCTTGCATTGTATGAAAGAAGGCATGTTAAATAGAAATAGATAAAGTAACTCAAAACCAATAGGAGTAAATCTAGATGAAAAAAAATTGGACAAATCCAATAGAAATGCTGCTTTAGTAGAAATGAAATATATAACTTCAAAACACAGAGTAGAAAAAGTGGAATGAAGAAAATTGGATGAAAGCAATAGAAAAAATAAATGGAGAAAGATAAAAGTTAAATAGGCAAATCAAAATAGTCGAAATATGTTTAAAGAGATGTGTGAACAATTATATCTGCCTGCTGATAATCAGAGATGATCATATTGGGTTAAAAGTGAATCATAAATTCTTTGGTTTGTAAAAGCTGGGTAGTTCCATTAAAGAAGTTGATTGTAAAATTAAAACAAAAACAAAAACAAAAAAACAACCCTCAAAACTCAAGGTTTCTATTTTGAGATAAAATGTTATATTTTACCAAGAATAGTAATCTTTCCTTCTTCTCTTCTCCTCAAACTCATGTATCATTTTTCAAATCAAAGATAGATGATACATGTTTTTCCACATGATATGACTGTCTACAGAGAAAGCCACAAAGGGTTTGCAGATTAATATAAACATTAAATGTGTAGGAAGTGATTAGAAGGTCAGTATTCAAATATCAATTTGTATTTCCATACATACACATAAACTGAAAAATATACCATTTACAACAGCAAAAAGAATAAAAAAGAAAAAGAAAAAAGATACCCAGGAGTAAGTCTTATAACATGTTTAAGTCCAACATGGAAAATATTTTAAGTGTTTCTTAAAAAGACATTGAAAAAGTATTTAAAAAGATGTGGAGAGATACATCATCTTAGTCTGTTTGGGCTGTGATAACATGATAGACTGGGGAGCTTACTCACAGACTGATTAGCTTATAAACAACAGAACTTTATTTCTCACAGTTCTGGATGATGGGAGTCTAAGATCAAGGCACCACCGTGGTTATTTATTGGTAAGGATACCTATTCTGTTTTGCCTTCTCACCGTATTCTCACACGGTGGAAGTGGCTAAGTATCTTTGTGGGGTTTCTTTTATAAGGTATCAATGCCTTTTTTATGAAGATTCTGCCCTCATGACTTAAGCACCAATCAAAGGCCTTACCTCCTACTACCATCATCTTTGGGAGTTAGGCTTTCAATATTTGAATTTCAGGGGAACACAAACTTTCAGACCATAGCATACATCATGTTCTTGAGTAGAGACTCAATATCAGAAGGATGTTGCTTTTTTTCCCTTCAGTCTGTTGGGTAGAAGCATATGAAATTGTCATCTTTGTAGGTCAAAAACAGCTTAATGTGAATGTTAAAAGTCTGAAGTAATATATAAGTGCAATTGTAATTCAAATATAAATAGAGTTTGTATAGGAACTTGGCAAGTTGATTCTGTAATTTATATGGAAGAGCAAAGGCCCAAGAATAGTCAAAACAATGCTGAAGAAGTATTATAAGGCAAGAGAACTTGTTCTATAAGGTATCATAACTTATTATCCAGTAATAATAATTAAGATAGTATAACCTTGGTCCAGGAAGAGATATTTAACAAATGAGACAGAGTAAAGCACTCCCTCCAAATTCTATGCCTATTTGCCTATGTGGAAGAGGTTTCATAACAGATCCCTGAGCAATGGTAGACTGTTCAATAAATGACACTGGGAGAATCCAAAAATATGTTAACAGTGAGATTTCAAATCTGCAGAAATTACTAAGCTCTTCTAGGGCAAGAAGAAATCCTGATCTAAGGAAATTATAGTAAGATCTGTCAAGACCGTTGATGTAAAAGTGGCAGATAAGTTTCAGTGTTTAAGATCTGTGGGTCTCAGGTCTGGCTGTGATCCAGGTTAGCAGCTAGAGATAGGACTCTGGATTTAGAATGTTACATTAATGTAGTAGGGTGCCTGTGTCTAACTTATGTAAGTATGATTCAGCTTATTATATCACGCATGTATGGCAGAATGCCATATTGTTCTCTGACATATATAAAGCCCATGAGGTGCCCTGGGGAGCAGAAGGGAAGCAGAAGAAGAGCAGAAGCAGAAGCATACTCCTCTCAATAGAACTTCACTCCCTGCAATAGAACTGCGCTCCCCACAATAAAGTTGCCATTTCATTCTCATGTGGGCCTCTGCCATTTCATTCTCATGTGGGCCTCTTGTGCATTCTTCTAAATGGGCATCTCACCGCCGAAACCTTCCTTTCTCGATCAACTCGGCGTTGACAATATCTGCCTATCCCATGGCACAGAAGCTGTCCATTAGTGTCCAAGTTTGGTCCAGGTCAGATAAAATTCTTTATCTTTTTTTTCTGAACTCTCTTTCCTAGACTTTTTGTTTATGGGCTTCAGGCCCTCAGTAAAGCCAGAAGGTAGTAAGACATGTGAAAAGGTTTTGATAGACTCTCAAAGAATCAAAAGCCTCTAGTTAAACAAACTTAGTTCAGGATTCAGTTCATAATATTTTGTGCCCATCACATGCCAATAACTCTCTTTTCCACAAGACTAAATGCAGGTTTGCTTTCATTAGTGAAAATGAGATGTTCTATAAATAGTGAATCTGGTGCAACAAATATAATACTAAAGAATTCTAAAGACAAGATATTTTGTTACTATTTACTCTCTTGAAATAAATATTGAATTATAAAGTTGAGTTCATCAAAATGATATTCTTTGAAATCTTTAACCAGCTCATTAATAAAATTGCTCTTGCTGAATAACATAGTGAAGAATCTACTATTTGGGTATCACAAAAGGGTGTACAATTATATTGAAAGTCTACATTGTTAGCAATATAAATGAGTTAGCTAAAAAATAAGTGATGTGAAAGCATTTGAAAAAATTAAAATGCACACAGATATCATTACCTGGGATCTAATGATTGCCAATGAATAGCTTTAAGCAGAAAGTGAAAAAAACTTACCCATCCCTAAAAAGAAATCTGTGCCAATTCTCCTATGTGCATCCCCTGAAGCATCCAAATATATGAACTATGCATCCACAGCTTAGATTTGAAATTAGTACTCAAAAAATGTATACAATTACAGTGACTATATCTCAGAATAAATCTAACCATCCAACCAAACAACCCACTGAAGAGCATGTAGCAGATTTCGAATTTACCGCAAACCCCAGAAGTTTACATCCCACAAATAAATGCATTCCACTAAAAAGCAAACAAAATTGCTTTTCAACATACGAAGTCCTTTGAGTTTCAAAAAACCCCACCAAAGCCAAGTAAGTACTTTATCATGCAAATCAACTACTTTGAGGGAGATGGCCAGTTAGCAGCTTTTCGTGGCTGAGACTGGTTTCAGTTTCTCAGCAGGACAGGATACCTAATGCCACAGAATAAATGACCCCTCTCCCCCATACATCTTGAAGAGGAATGTTTTAAAGATTTTTCAAAAGATCTTTTAAATGAAGCAGTTTCAAATAAATGTCTTTTCCTGTGGCCTCTGAGTTAGCATCATAAAGAGCAGTCTTGATAAAGTGGATATAAGCAGATAGTGTTGGTGTCCTTAAATAGGGTGACACCAATTATCAATTCAGTCGTTAGGAAGAAACTTGAAGTTGAAGAAATGAGTATAAACGGTAATGTTCATCGATGTGGCCAAGTATGCCACTATTGAGTGCATCACTAATACGTCTAGTTATCGAAAAATATTAGCCTCTGGTTGTTCAGACTCCAGAATAGAGAGAAAAGAAGTTTGAAATTGTGACTGATTCTTAGGATAACAGTACTAATGGAGCTCAAATATGCCTTTCATGGGCTGTGTGGGACAGCACAAGTGCCACATTTAGTGGGTACATTATGGGTAAAGGCTTTCTATGGGCATGAATAAAGAGGACCAAGATAGAGAAGAGGAAATGGGGTGGATAAATTTTCCATGTTTGGAGTGTTACAGTCCCTGGAAAACTTCAGGACAGAGAATTAAAGAGGAAAGTGTAAGAGTTATAATAAGCATCCTATATGTTCAGATACGGTTCAATTAAAAATTAAGTTGTTTCTAAATTTTGTAGAGTCAGGACTCAGTTTTCTAGAATGTGACCCTGTTCTGGAACTCGGTTCCTGGGGTTTCCAAGTATATGAGGCATTCGGTTTCTTGAGATGGGAAAGCTAGCAGGTCAGTGTAACCCACTGGGATAGGTCCTTAGAGAAGGAACATACAAGACTAAAATTCACCCCAGCAATGTGAGAGAGGGCCACAGGCTACTCACTGTTCAGCTTGGCAAATGTTTGAACGGAGATCATTCATAAGCATGCTAGTCCATAAAAGGAGGAAGTCTCTTAGACGCTTACAGAAACTGGCAAAGGAATCAAGCAATTATTACTCCATGCTTTACTTTAGCTTAGAAAAGTGTTGAGAGGAAAATAACCTTATGCCTAAAGGAAGGGACATGACTAGATGTTGGGTGCATCGCATGGTGCATTAGCCTCCCTAGAAGGAAGGAGTTAGTATCTTTCATGAAGTAAGTATAGGCAAGACCAGGAAATAAACTTTTGTCTGGGCTTTGGTCACTTATTCACAATATACCCTGTCTTCTGGCCTTTACGCTAATGACAATGGTGTATTTGCTTGTCCTTCACTCTCTACTTGTTGCTCAGAAATTTGCCTGCTCCCAGTAGGCAAATGCTATAGTGAAAGGTTTTTTTCCCTTTCTTTTTAAAAAAATCTTTCAGTCCATTGATCTATCTTTAACTAATGACTTATAAAATAATGATATTATATACTAAAAGATTTTAAAATGCCCTTTAAATCTTTAGAAAAAAATATTACTTTTTTAACATAGATTTTATGTCAGTGCACTTCTTGGTACATATTTCAATGCTTTGTTAGCTAAATCATTTAATTAAGTGAAACATCCCGTTCCTTTACTGTATCATATTAATAGCTCATTGTTATTTCTGCTTATATCCTAAACACTATATTATACAAGAAAAAAAAATCGTGAGTATCTAGAGAGCCATTCTGAGTCAGGAATTATAGTGGGTGATGATGAAGTCAGCATTGGCTATTAAAATGGCAGATGCAATCCTGAAGTCGAAGTTGACCAAGTCCAGTTCTCTGTTTCTTAGCCTTTGGATTCTGAGTAGGTTTTCTTACTTGAGGAAGAGATAAAGAAGAATAAGATAGCACTTAAGGTTTCTGTAGCAAGAGATTTATATTAGAATACCAACTCCTGTTTAAGTGGGAGACAACCCTGAATGAAAAACTTCTCTGTTTTTGGATGGAAAATGCACTTTGAAGCAAAAACTCATCTAATTGAATCTTAGCTTATAATTTCTTTCTAGTGGGTTTTGCTGCACTAAAGCATTTATTTAAAGCTTCATGAGAAGGGAATATGGGAATTATAGGAGGCAGATATATTTATAATTTGTTGAGTCAACAGAATTCTTTTTATTTTTTTATTAAATTTATTGGGGTGACGTTGGTTAATAAAATTATATAGGTTTCAAGTGTATAATTCAATAATATGTCTTAATTGCATAGTGCGTTTACCACACAAGGTTAAATTTCCTCCCTTCACCGTATATTTGACCCCCTCTACCCTTATCTACCTGCTCCCTCTCCCCTTTCCCTCTGATAACCACTAAACTGTTTTCTGTGTCTATGAATTTTTGTTTGTCTTGTTCATTTCTTGCTTTCAGTTTCATATTCTACATATAAGAGAAATCATATGGTTCTCAACTTTTTCTGTCTGACTTATTTCATTTAGCATAATAATTTCAAGATCCATCCATGTTGTCACAAATGACAGTATTTCGCCTTTTCTTAAGGCTGAGTAATATTCCATTATATATATGTACCACATCTTCTTTTTCCAATCATCTATTGAAGGGCCCTTTGTTTGTTTCCATGTCTTGGCCTCTGTGGAAAATGCTGCAATGAAGATAGCTGTGCATATATCTTCACAGATAAATGTTTTAAAATTTTTTGGGTAGATAGCCAGAAGAGGGATTGCTAGGTCATATGGTAATTCTATTCTTAATTTTTTGAGGACCCTCCATATTGTTTTCCAAGTCGCTGTACCAATTTACATTCCCACCAGGAGTGTATGAGGGTTCCTTTTCCCCTACAACTTCTCCATAACTTGCATGTATGAGGGTTCCTTTTCCCCCACAACTTCTCCATCACTTGCTGTTATTTGTCTTGTTGATGATAGCCATTCTAACAGATGTGAGGTGCTATCGGAATTTTTTTAATGTTTGAATTGTTGGGCTGGAAGCCAGATCTTTGATTTCTAACTGAAACTATTCGACTCTGTAAACCTATTAGTCTTTTGTATTTAGTGATTAGAATAAGAATTCTTTTAAATCATTCATTAGCTTCTATTCTAAAAGATAAATTCTTTATTCTATTGGTATGTTTCTTGCTTGGTTGGTTACAAAAATGAATGATTTGATTTTACTTCTTTTATTTACTGAAGAATAATTTAATGAAAAAACTGAACAATGGTGACTTTTCCCCCAGAGGCAAAATTATTAGATAAAACAAATCTACCATTTTTTTGAGTAAGAAGAGTTTAAAAAACATTCCTGAACTTGCCTTTTTGATTTTATTTTAGAGATCATTTCTTGGAGTAAATTCTGCAATTGATCAAGAGATGAAAATTAAGGAAAACAGATGCACTGAAGATTACCTACAATAAGACACTATTGTCATCTTCCCATTTTTTTTTCCTTGAATGAAGGCAATTGATGCTTCATTAACAGTTACTACTTATTACTCCTTAATTTTTTTCTAAGACTGTCATAAATATAAAAAGTTTCTCCCACAGTTCTCTTCTGGGGTTTCTGGATTAGGACTTAGTAACCAGCATTTAAGGAACATATGAAATTATAGGTTTCCAGTAATTTGCCTGCTAAAGGAAAAATAAATATGTACTAGATAGCCTTGCATGAAAATAGGTGCCCCATAGATGGGAATTAGATGAATGAATAAAGCAAATGCAATGTTAGTTTATTTTAGTGAATATTTTGATGTTTTAGGTTTGTTTTGGTTCAATAGATTTGGAAAGCATTGGAGAAATTTGTTGATACTCTTTTTTTCCATTCTAAGCAACAAGTTTAAACATTAATTTTAATATATTACTTCATGGATAAAAAATCTGCAATGAATATGTTGACTTCAGGATAAAATAAACACTTATTAGTCTCCAAAGCAGAGCTCTCCAAATCTGTCTTAATCCAATTTATTCAAACAAGTTTATCACTAATAATATAGTCACTCTGACTTCACTGTTCTCTGCTCCTCTCTATTTTTTGAATGAATAAAATAAAACAACAAAAGACAAACAAGCAAAATAACTGCTTCTGATTTCCAAGTCTAAGCTTTTTTGTTATACTCACATTCTTTTCCCTATCAGTATCTACCAACTCTTCAAGTAACCATTTTAAAACACTTTGAGATGTCCCTCTTTATAATAAGACTTTGCCAAGGTTCAGAACACTGTGAGAGTGCTATTCTCCAGAACAGAACTCTCGCTGGCCCTCTGCAAACCATCTGGCTTCTCAATGCAGCTGTCAGAGCTTCCAGCCTTCGGTAAAAGCCCATTCTCTTTTGCGTCTCATGCCAGCATGCTATACTATTCTCTTTCCTTTCCTTATGGATGCCGTTTACTAGTTTCTTAATTATTTCCCCTCACTCGTCAAAGTCTTTGACAACTTTTGAGACAGGATTCACAATTGTCCTCTCTACCTCATCTCCTGTTAGAGTCAAAAGTATCAGTGCTCTTGTAGAAAACAATCAAGTTTTCAAATTCTAGCCTTCTTTGTCTCCAGTTAATTTTATTTCCACTTCGTTGGAGTCATCCATTCCCATAGCTACACTGTGAATTTTTTCAATAGATGGGTATTTGAATATCATAATTTCATATATCTCACTCTGACCCAAATCTCTTGTTTGTTAAGCTTCCATTCATTTACCCCAGCTACCACTAGAGCTGCTCTCAGAACATTCTAGTCTATGGATTTCTCCCATTTTCTCCCATTATTTAACTTCCTCCACGACACTTTAGTTTTTTATTCAGCCTCGTTTCATGGCTAGAATAGTATATGATCTATTTTCCCACTAAGTACCTGATTCCTTGTACTCCTATCCTTCTACTGTGCCAGTGGCATTTAGGAACTCAGTCCAAAATCAGAGCCGCAGTACTATTTCTTGAGATCTCCACATGGGTGGTTGGAGGCCAGTAGTTCAAGTCTTACCTTCCTGTAGTATGGCCCTGCTCAGTTTTATGAATGTAGCTCTGTTCATAGTTTTTTCTCATACCTTTGGTTAACTTTCTTTCGCGGGCCCTTCTTGATTTGCTGAAGGGAATCATATAATATGTAGTCTTTTGTGAGTGGCTTCTTTCACTTAGCAAAATGTTTTCAAAGTTCATTCATATTGTAGCATGTATCAGTAGTTCATCTTTTTTCATTGCCAAGTGAAGAAATGGATTGATGGTAAGGAAGTGGTGGAATGGCTGGGTTATATGGTAATGCTATGCTTAACATTTTGAGAACCAGCCAAATTGTTTTCTAAAATGGCTGACCCATTTACAATCTCACCAGTAATATATGAATGTCCCAATTTCTACATATCTACACCAACACTTACTATTGTCTTTTTTATTATCGTCATCCTCCTAGGGATAAAATGGTATCTCATTATGATTTTTATTTTCATTTCCTGAATGATTAATGATTATGGGTATCTTTTCTTTTTCTTTTTTTTGTGCTATTTTGGTATCATAAAGAAATGTCTAATCAGGTCCTTTGCCCATTTTAAAACTGGGTTATTCGTCTTTATTATTAAACTATAGAAATTCTCTACATATTCTAAGTACAAGTCTTGTCACATCTATGATTTACAAATATTGTCTATCATCCTTTCTTGATAGTGTTCTTTGAAGTATGTTTTTAATATTTTAAAATACAATTTATTTTTTCTTTTGTTGCTTGTGTTTTGTTTTTTTTTCCTGGTTTTATTTAAATATAATAGACTATTAGTTGCTTGTATTTACATTGTATATCCAATGAGTTTTTTTCCAATTATAGTTGGCATACAATAATATATTAGTTTCAGTTGTACAGCATAGTGACTAGAGATCTATGTAACTTGCAAAGTGATCACCCCAATAGTTCTAATACCCTCTTCCCCTTACATATTTATTACAACATTGTTAACTATTTTCCTTATGCTACATTTTATATCTCCATGACTATTTAGTAACAATTTGTACTTCTTAATCCCTTTGGTATTTTTCACCATCCCCCCAATACCTACTTCCATCTAGCAGCCCTCAAATATTCTCTGTATCCATGAGTTTGTTTCCATTATTGTTGTCATTGTTTATTTTGTTCTTTAGATTCCACATGTACCTGAAATCCTGTGGTATTTTTCTTTATCTGACTTACTTCATTCAGCCCAATACCACCAAGGCAGTATCTTTGCCCATCCCCTTCCTTTTAGTCTGTGTGTCTTTTAACCTGAAGCGAGTCTCTTGTAGGCAGCATACATAGGGGTCTTATTTTCTTATCCATTCAGCTTCCCTATCTTTTGGTTGGAGCATTTAATCCTTTTCCATTGAAGTACTTGTTGATAGGAATGTATTTGTTACCATGCTTTATTCTTGTTTTTGATACATGTTTTTTCTTCTTAAAGAAGTCCTTCCAACATTTCCTGTAATACTGCCTTGGTGGTGATAAATTCCTTTAACTTATTTTTGTCTGGGAAGCTCTTTATCTGTCTTTTAACTCCAAATGATAGCTTTGCTGGATAAAGTATTCTTGGTTGTAGATCCTGGGTCTTCATCACGTTGAATATTTTATGCAAAGCCCTTCTGTCCTGTATAGTTTCTTTTGAGAAATCAGCTGCCAGTCTTATGGGTGTTCCCTTGTAAATATCTAGCTGCTTTTTTCTTGTTGCTTTTAAGATTCTTTCTTTGTATTTCACCTTTGGCATTTTAATTTTGA
>NW_006441953.1:5609458-5617350 GCF_000325575.1 Pteropus alecto | reverse complement strand
TCAGGGCCACCTTTTAAGATTCAGCAAGCAATCCAAAGATGCTGTGCTTATAGTTGCCTCAAAAGACCACATCAGCAACCAAGGCCAGCTGCTTCCAGTATGAGTCTAGGTGCTGCTCAGCAAGGAACACCTGACTTGCTGAGGATCTACCTGGATGTGGCTTGGGTAGGGCTGCGAGTTGGGGGAGGTGTGGTTTCAGGGAATCCTCTGGGCAGAGCGACCTCTGTTATCCAGTTTGATGACATCAGGGCTATGGCAATGCTATGTCCTTGCACTGGGAGCAGGGAGGGCTCAACAAGGAACAAGGATACCACTGGCACTTCTGTACAGAGCGAAGCTTGCCTCAGCCCTTACTTTGACAATGTCTCTGTGTAAGTCTCTGGTACACCTGCACCCAGCTGAATCGGCACTGGTGCTCAGAGTGAGCAGGCTGGTCACTGTGAAAATCCGCTCGTGGACACAGCCCCTTTAAGAAGCTTCTGCTACTGCTGCAGCCTCAGTCTCACTCAGCTGCTTGAGACCCAGCAGCCCCGCGTTCTTGCCCCATCCTACCTTCTGCCATTGTAGGGTGATTTCTTAGATTTTTCTCTAGTTGTATGGCTTTTTCATCTAGATCCCAGATGATTTTTCCTTGCTGTTCGCTCCTTGTTTCCGTCACAACTTTGATTCGGTCGCCAGAGGGATGAACAGCGCCTGTATCATCTATGCCATTTTTTTTCCCCCTCCAATTATGTGCTCTTTTGGGTTTGGCTTCTCTTGCTCAGCAAAATATCTTTGAGAGTCATCCATGTTATTGTATGTATCAGTAGATTTTTTTTTTTACCAATAAGTAATATTTCATTGTTTGTTTTCCAGTTGATAGACATTTGTGTTTTTTAGTTTGTGGCTAGAATAGGGCTTTTATATGTGATTCATGTCATGAAAAGTTTTTTTTTTTTTTTTTTTCGAGGGATGAACATTGTTATTTGTCTTGGATAACTGCCTAGGAATGAAATTGCTGGGTTTTAGGGTGGATGCACTTTTAACTACATAAGAAACTGCCAAAAAGTTTTTTAAAGTAGTTGTTATCATCTTATACCCCCCACCAGCTAAAGGTGAGGATTCAGATTTTTCAAAATACTTGCCAACATTTGGCACTGTCAGCCTTTTTAGTGTTAGCCATTTAGTGTGTTTGTAGTAGTATCTTACTGTGTTTTTTATTTTTAAAATAGCTTCTTAAGGTATAATTAATGTACAATAAATTGCATGTGTTTAAAATGCATAATTGCTAAGTTTGGACATAGACATGCACTTGTGAAATCATGATTACAATAAAAATAATGAATGTATCCATTATTTTGATGTACTTGTATAATTCCTCTCTCCTGGTCTTCCTCTCCTTCATATTCAGGAAACCACAGATCTGCTTTCTAGTACTGCGCATTAGTTTGATATTCTAGAATTTTACATTAATGGAATCATAAAGTATGTACCCTACTTTTTCTGGCTTCTTTTATTCAGCATAACTATTTCAAAATTCATTTATGTTGTTACATGTATCAGCAGTTTATTCTTTTATTGCTGAGTGGTATTCCATTGCATAAACATACCACAATTTGTTTATCCCTATACCTAATACTATATATTTGGGCTGTTTTCAGTTTTTGACTATTACAAATAAAGCTGCTATGAAAATTTATGTACAAGTCTTGTGTGAAGATATGTCTCCATTTCTCTTGGGTAAATACCTAGAAGTGATTGCTGAGCCATACAGAAGTATACATTTTATAGTTTAAGGAACTGCCTGTTTTCCCATAGAAGTATACATTTTATAGTTTAAGGAGCTGCCTGTACCACTTTACATTCCCACCAGCAGTGCATGAGAATTCCAGTTCCTTTATACCCTTGCCAATATTTGGTATAGTAAGTCTTTTTAATTTTAAACATTCCAGAAAAGTTGAAGTAGTATTTCACTGTGGTTTTAATTTGTTTTCCCTAATGACTAATGAAGCTGGATGTCTTTTTATGTACATTTTGCTATCCATATCTTTCTTGTTGAAATGTCTGTCAAATCTTTTGATTATTTGAAACAGTAAGCTGCTCGTTCTTTTAATTATTGAGTTTTGAGAATTCTTTACATATTCTGCATGTAAGTCCTTTAGAACAGAGGTCCCCACCTCCAGGGCTGCAGACTGGTACTGTTAGGAACTGGGCTGCTCAGTAGGAGGTGAGCAATGGGCCAGAGAGTGAAGCTTCATTTGTATTTGTAGCTACTTCTTAGTGCTAGCATCATTGCCTCAGCTTTGTCTCAGATGATCAGGTCCCCAGAAAGGTTGGGGACTGCTGCTATAAGATATGTTATTTGTAGATGTTTTCTCAAAGTCTTTGCTTGTCTTTTCATTACCTTAACAATTTCTTTTCAAAGAACAGAAGTTCTTAATTTTTAAAAAAATATAATTTAGCAAGCTCTTACGGATCATGATTTTGCAGTCATACCTAAGAAATCTTTTCTTAACTTAGAGTCTAAAGATTTTCTATTATGTTTTCTTCTATAAGTTTTATAGTTTAGGTATTATATTTAAATTTATGAGCATTTTGAGTTCAGATTTTAAAGATACAAGGTACGGGTTGAGATCTTTTAAAAAAAAATTTTGCTTTTGGATATTCAATTGTTTCAGAACCATTTCTTAAAAAGACTATCCTTTTTCCACAGGATTACCTTTGCATCTTTGTCAAAAAGCAGTTGGCTATATATGTAAGTAAAATTATAAACTTTAATTAGTATATTTTGCTATCTTTTAAACCATATTACACCATTTTCATTACAGTAGCTAAATAACAATTCTTGAAATCAGATAATGGCAATAAGAAGAATTCCAACTTTTAAAAAGTTGTTTTATTTTGTGTACTTTAAATCCTTTGCATTTCGTTAAGGATTTTAGAATTGGTTGGTCAAGTTTCTACAATAACAACCTGTGGGGATTGATTGCATTGATTTTATGATGTTACCTATAAGTTGTTGTTGTTTTTTTAAATATATTTTTTATATTCTTTCTCCTGACTGGTTTTAACTGGTTCCCCTTTGCAAGTCTCTTCTTATGTAATCACTGACTCAATTGTATTTCCTTTCTCCCCCTATTTTCTTGGGCATTGGGCTGTATCTTAGTCTCTTTCATCTTTTGCTTAGCTGATCTCCCATCTCCTTAAATCTTTTCCTCTATTTTATCTTTTGACATTACTCATTGTAAAGAACAAAAATGTAAGTCTGTATGAATTTCCCAAAGGATGACATTCTGAGTACTGGAATCTAAGTTGGGACTGTAACTTAGAAGTATTTTCCTTTATTGTAGCTCTTAGATCCTCAAGAGAACTGTGAGATGTACTCATTTATATTTCAGTGTACATTGCCTTGAAAACCATCTTGAGAGAAAGCAGGGTATAAATAATAAATAAATAAAATATCCTTCCGGTTACCAGTCTTTGATATGCCAGGTGTGGAGGTGTGGTTTAAGGAACTTCTGGTAAATCCTGGATATGGGGCATTAAGGCAGATCTGTTATCTATTATTAGGGCCTGGATGTAGGAAGCCCATTTTTGGATGGTTTCTTCCCCCTGGGTATCTTGAACTGGGTGTTAAAGAGTGGAACATATGTTTTAGATGTAGGAATTCATGAATAAAATGGCCTTTGGGTAAGCCTAGGTATTTTAAACATCTGGTTCTCAAATGCAGAAGTCAACTTTCTATTCCTCTTGATGTAAGAACCATCGCGTAGGTAGGGGGAAATTCCGGGGCCACAGCAATAGCCTTCTAATGATCCCGTTGTCTTCATTCTGTCCTAATACTATCACATTTCAATATTTTTACTTTCCTGAAACACAGACATGATTGTTTCTAATTTTAAAAGATTAATCTTTGACAGACTTCTGTTTCCTTCAGAATAATGTTCAGTTTCCATCACTTGGCAATAACAGGCTTTTACTGCTTGTTTCCTTTCACCCTCGACATCTCCTAAAACTCTCTATTGTAGGCAATGTGACTAACTTGTGCATTTTCACGTTTCTGTATCTTTGCTGCTTCTATTTCCACAGCCCAGAATATCTTTTCTACCTTTGAAATTATATTCCTCTTTCAACACTCAGGCCCACTGTCACCCTCTGTGAACCCTGAGTTCCTTTCAAGTCACAATTATCAACTCTTCTGGCTGTTCTGGAGTTATAACAGCTAGCATTTACTATATGCCTACTAGAAGGTAGGTACTATTATTATTCCACTTTGGTTAATAGACAGAGCTGGTAAATTGCAGGATTCAACTGCAGCATTTCTCACTCTAGCACTGATACTTCTTTCACCTGTGACTCAGGCCTTTTATTATGGTACTTACAACGGAACATATTGCGTTTGACTTTACCACATATTTACTTTGAGAGTAGAAATTTTACTCATTCACCAACTGTTCCACAATGCCTTGAAGAATGCCCTTTATCACATGTATTTAATGAATAAAAAATACATTTGACACATCTTTCTGGTTATGCCAGGCATCTGTTCTAACTAGCCTGAAAAAAAGAGAGAAATCTCTTCTAAAGAACAGAGGGATCTCTTTTAGAGAATTGAAGGAAATTGAAGCATGAGAAATTAGAAAGGGAAAAGTCATCTGAAAATAATGCACCATGCTTTGACTCTCTCTCAGGAGTTATATGGTTTCTTGTGTCTTCTTTTTGAACATACATATTCTCTCTCTTGCTCTCCCTCTCTCTCTTCCTTTATGACAGGAAATGGCTGTTCCATTCATGTAGCGACATTTTCTTTGTGCTCCACTGCCAGCAACTGAGTGGAATTTCATATTCTCTCAATTTCGATTCATGAAAGAGGAAATCTGAATATGGCAGGTACTCACCCTTGGTCCACCCACACATAGCCAGAGGACAACAAGAGGCACTCCCAAAATGACCTCATAGTTCAAGAGACAGTTCTTAGAGAAGGGGGGATCTAGGCCAAGAAGCAGACACCTCTAAAATAGTATTTAAATTAATGGTCATATCTTGATAAATTAATGTTTTATTTGCTATGTTCACCATGTGTTATGTTAGTAAGAATGATCTGTTTTGTTGCTTCTTAATTGAAACTGTGGACAAAAAAAGACAATGAGTTTGAACATTTCAACCCCAGAACCCTGCTCCTTAAACTTCACTGAATACGACAGTAGCAGAAACAATAGGATGTCTTTGTTTTGAGAAAAAAGGTAGTCCATGTTGCCTATATGTATGAAAATACTTTGTACTTAGTGGCTGGGATTTTAAAAAAAAGTTTAGTTATTGTACAGTGTTAATAAGTATCTGGATAGCATACTGGATAGCATGCGATCTCATACTGCTTTTTAAGAGGTCTCTAAACTCTCTAGGGACAGATAATCTCTTGGAGAAACCTGTTTGGATGCAGATGACAAATCCTTCTCAATGTATCTATCAAGGTTTTATCAGAAGCTATGTACAATTTTACTGTCTTTGACAAGCAGTGAAAAGAAGTTGTTTTTCTCACTGCTTACCTCCTTGGTAAGTTGGTGGTTCCTCACATAAAGGATTTTACCCCCCACTTGAGTAAAGCATCAGATATTTTCCATCATTTTGGTAGGAATGACAGCCAGATCTATCAGTACACAGTGAGCCATGCCAAAGGGAAAGATGTCCATGAGTGGACCACAAATTGTCTCCCAGGACTTTGGATCGTTGTTCATTAATTGAGTGCTGACAGTGCGTTTGTCTCTCTGTTAAGTGAGAGAGAAGAAACAGATTCAATTTTCTGTATTCAAGTCTGACTCAGTCAGACAGATATATAGGGTAGGTTAAAATACTCTGATGGCTACATCTCAGATAGGAGCTGCTTTACTTTCATGGTATAATTTCTTCTCATGCAATGGGGAAATTATGATTTAATAGCACTGAAAGGTATGAAGTTCAGAAAACCTGAGAGATGAAAAGTAGGTGCCTAATGAAAAAAAATTAATCTTCGTTTTTTCCTTTTGTCATCTAAATCCTCTTTTCTCATCCTCAGAGTGGTGAACTACTTTGGCTTGTTCTATGTATAGAAGAGAATAACCCTCAGAAATTAGCCCGGATTCATTTTATTTCCCTGGAGATTTGTGGTTCTTCAATATTTGTGCAGATTCCTTGCCTATGCAACAGGAGGTGAGATTGGATAAGAGCCAAACTGAGTCTTCATCATATAACCATGCCTTGCAAATGCCAATTATTCTAATTGGATTACCTCTCCTGTTAACAAGTCCTTGTGCTATCTTAGACAGCTATGTAGGGAATTCTCCACAAGTTCTTCCAATCTCATATGACCCAGATGTTGTCTATATAAGGATAAAAATGTGAACAAATCTTGAAAAACTTGAAATAACTTTAGATTGTTAGATTCCCCTGGGGCAGGATAACTTAGGAATGTGTTACCTTCAAATCTGTGGTAAGTGATTGATGAATTCAATAAAAGGATTTGATTTTTGATAGGAATTATTTCTTGGAACAAGTATCAGTGATTCACAAAAGAGAACTAATTGCGCCTACATGTTTTTCTGAATCTGTGAGGATGAATATATGTTTGTTTATTATATTGAGTAAGGAAGATGGAAGATAGAATTATGGTACAGGAAATAGGAGTCAAAGGGAACAAAAATGTTTATTGGCAAATACAGTGGGATCAGGGGTTACAGCTGAAAACAAAGCTTAGGAATTTTTTGAGTTTCTGGAATAAAAAAAGTTACTTAGGACCATCAGGTAATATCACATTATTTCCAAATTATCTTTACAGCAAAACATTTTTTCTTATATCTTGATGCAGAAATTAAAGATATAATTTCTTTTGGAAATCAACTGTGCATTTGTGTAGTAAATCAAATGAATCAAAAGTGATTTTGGCTACGATTGATATCTTCTAGGGAAACAAAATTTTGGCTGAAATATTTTTTCTGGCTCAATGGTTATATATTTCTTGTGCATCTATTATGCACTGGAGGTTTCCAAAACTGGAAGTAGAATATATGTTCATTTTATTTCTGTGTCGTCCATATTCATCTCAATAAACAAAGACATGTTTATTTGCGCTCCTGATAGAAGGCAAACTTAATTTGTAGAACTACATCTTTAATGTAGTTCTGATACAAGATCAATCTATTTCAGGCCATTTTCTTGATTCTTTCTATGATAAAAATATTTTGGCCAGCAGGATTGTTGTGGGATTTGAGCTGATTGTTAGTTGACTAGTATGGATGTCAATCCAAAGGCCACTCAGAGTAGCAGAACAGCTCTTGAGATTTTGAACACTTTAGATTCTTCCTCCAAAAGCATCTATAATGAACAGAGTTATTTTGAAAACATTCCCTGTGGTTCATGCCTTAATTCAACCATCTGGGAATAGGAAAGCAGATCCCTCTCAATACACTACTAACTTGGATTTCTATGGTATTATGCACAATCTTCTCATTTATTTTTACAGTGATAGAGTGGTTTCTGAGCCAAGTTCTGTAGGCATTTGGGAGAGAAGGAAAAGGTTTTAGATGATTCCAAATTCTTGAAGTAACAATTGACATTTTTTATTTTCTTGCTCTTTTTCAAGAATGAAAACAAACACAGTGAACTGCACACCTTAGAGCAGAAGGATGCAATTTTTGGCCTCTTGGCTCATTTTGGCAAAAATCAACGTTTTTGATTCAAGAATGTCTTGTATTGTCTATGCTGAGAATTGCTTCTCCAGGTTTTACTTACTTGATTTACTACTTTGAACGAGAAAATTAAAAAAGAGAAGCAAAACTATATAAGAGGAGTAGATTACCATACCTAGCAACATTAATCATGAAAATGGTATCTATCACCCGCCTTAGTGTTTGCTGAGAGCATTCATAGAAGTGACTGCT
>NW_006441953.1:5602860-5609435 GCF_000325575.1 Pteropus alecto | reverse complement strand
GATAATTTATTGGAAGAGATTCTGATTTCTGAAGCTTTTGTTAGTTCTCAGATATACATGTGATAAATTATTATATGGAAATTAGATAAGTAAACATATGCTGATTAAAAAAAATGTAACTATAACTCCTGTGACTATAAAACTCCTGTGATCTAGCACTTTTCTTATTTACTCACAATCTTGCCCTAAATCCCTTTCTCTCTCTCTGTCTTTTTTTGTTTTGCTTTAAATTTTTAACTACAGACTTCAGTATTTACTGCATAGTGGAGATAAATTGTTGACAAGGTGCATTTTAGACCAAGTAAAGTACTCATTGACTATACACTTATTAAAGAGAGTGAAAATGATGGTAAGAAACAATTCTCCAAGAAGCCTAAATGGGTAAAAATGCCTAAATGAAAAAAATTTCATTATGGGAAATTCCTTTTCCATATATAATGAAATCCCATCAAATTGCTTTCATTGGGACTATGCTTAATAACATAACAGTATTAAATTCCAACAAATCATTTCCAATATGGAAAACATCAGAAATATTTCTCTTTAGTATCTAGCTGAATTATAGCTATGTAAATGTGTTTTGCTGTCTCCAAGAGTAATGCAAACTGAAAGGGTTTATGATTCTTCAACAGAATTGGGGAAAAAAAGAATAAAAGGTAAGCTTTTTTCAACTCTAGAGGAAATTTTACTGCTTTAGGATTTTAGATTATTCATTTTGTTTCCCTTCCTTCCTTCCTTCCTTCCTTCCTTCCTTCCTTCCTTCCTTCCTGCCTGCCTGCAAACTGTCTAGAGTTCTGACACAATAAGAAAATTAGATGTCTTTATATGGAAAATCTCTTCTAAGGCAAAAGGGAGTGAGAAGCTCCTAGATTAGTCTGTGTAAAATTAACTGGCTGTTTCTTATATTTGTTACAACTTTACTGTGCAACTCCTGAATTAAAAATTGAGATTGCTTCAACTTCATTTGGGAACCAAAAAAAAAGAATCCTTTTCAGTTTTGACTTTTCAATATCAAATGCATACAAATGAAAGGTTGGTGGAATTAAATTTAACTCTAGAATAAAATAATCAATATTTAGCATATAAATCCCAGAACATTGGGCCTCAAGTAGATTCAAAATTAGTTAATAGTAGATGTTCAAAGTAATGATGATAATAACAAGATAAGTTAAGTTTCATTTTTTTAAGACATTGATTTTGTGCCAGAATAAATTGGGGCTCATCTGAGGTAGCCTTCATATAAAGCTATAAGCTTATTGATGTAGTTAGGTTAGATGTAGAGATTATGCCTCAGATGTTTTGACATAATCATCATTATTAAAGAATAATGGCCACTAAAGAATCATAGTTTACCTCTGCTATTCTATCCTAGAAACCCAGTATAACTTTTATTGAACCAAGTTGAAAGCTATTACCACATTTTCTCTCCTCTGCCCCAGTTCTGGTAGATGTTTAGAAACCTGAAAATGTGAATGAATAAACTGTGGTCCTAAAACAAAGTGTCTGAAAGAACACATACACCTTCTCCCTATTTTGAAAGATTACTTAGAAATGCTTCTTTCTTGAGATAGAAGTATATCACTATGAACATAATTTATGTTTTCTATTTTCAGTGGGTATCTCGTTAATACCAAGTTAAAAGGTTTGAAACGCCATTACACTTGAAATGGCTCTTCTAAATTTCCTTCCACAGAATATAACAAAAAAGGCTGTGCATTTGGAATCGGCAAGCCTGAATACCAACAAAAGAGTGAGTGGCTATGATGATTTTGGGTAAATGTGTTGGTGCCCAGATTAAAAAATGATTCAGAGAACACAGAGATATGTTTTTGTTTTCTATGAGATTTCTTTTTTTTTTTGAACTTTTCTATGTCAATATCTTTTGTTGAACTGGGTAATGATTAAATTTTTGAAAAGTATAGGTCATGCTCCTGGAAGAGGCATGCTATTATTCTCTTTTCTAATTAGCGTGTGCTTACTCCAACAAGCGCGCCCTGATTGCCTGACGACTAGAGGTTAAATTTAGTTTATCAAATGGTTTTAGTATGCCAAAAAATAAAATAAAATAAGAAACCAGAACTTATTAAAAATGGCATCCAATGGAATTTTTCAGAGAAAAACAACAATTAGCAAAGTGAACTTTATTCCAATGTCTGGAGACACTATGATTTCGTTCTACCATCCAGGAAGGAGGAACCCTTATTTCATGTTTACTCATTCTTGGCTTGGCAGACCTTAGGTAAGTTGGTGTGACTCTAGGCGCAAAACCTGGATTTGGTGCCAACTTAGGATATACTCAATCTTAGGCTTGGGCTGGTATCAGAGAAGACTTAAATTGACACTTCATTTTTCAAATTTTCAGTACCATGGCTGGGTTTGATCTTGAAATTGGTCTTTGAAGGTGAGAAAAGAGAAACATTTATTTGTCTGGAAATTCTCTTAGTCATAGTCTCTATGAAAGGAAGAGTGACTATTTGACATCAAGTTCAAGTCATATTAGCACTCTACGGAGCAACAGTTGCAGGCTGACTGCTTTATTAGTATGATATTTGGACACACCTGAGCCAATATCTTGAATATATTTTTACACCTTCTTTTTGTTGCTGAAATATGAGAAATCAGTAGGTCTTAGTGACCTAAAACCAAGAGTTGAGCCATAGTCAAGCTGAAAATGTTGAGATGTCATTTCAATAACCACAATGATGGTAATGATAACTAGTGTTACATATTATGGCTTAAAAGCACTTATGAATAAGCTGGTACCTCAAGACAATGGTATATGATTCAGTGCTAAAATGAAATGAACCATGAAGCGATGAAAAGACACAGAAGAATGTTAAAGCATATTTCTAGGTGAAAGAAGCCAATTTGAAAAGGCTACATGCTGTATGATTCCCACTATATGTCATTCTGGAAAAGACAAAACTATGGAGACAATGGAAAGATTAGTGGTTTACCAGGGTTAGGGAGCAGGAAGGGATGAATTGGTGGAGCACCAAGGATTTTTAGGGCAGTGAATCATACTGTAAGATACAATAATGGTGGATATACATTTGTCAAAACGCATAGAACGTTTAACATGTGAGTGACCCCTAATCCAAACTCTGGACTTTAGATAATAATGATGTGTTCATGTAGATTCATTGATTGTAACCAATGTTTCACTGCAGTGTCAGATGTCAATAGTGGTGGAGGTTGTATGCATGGTTGTGCATGTGTGCATGGTTGGGAGAAAGGGAGTATACAGAAACTTTCTGTACTTTCTGTTCAATTTTGCTGTGAACCTAAAACTGCTCTAAAAAATAACAGTTACTAATTTAAAAAGTAAGCATATTATTTTCACTTTTAACAAATACTAATTGGATGCCTATTCAATCTGCTAGGTACTGGGATCATAGTAATAACAGTCCTTGCTCCATGGAACTTAAACATAGCTGTGTTGATTTGAATATTAATCAGTTTTATTTAAAATTCAAGCCTAGCTATTTTAACTTCATACCCTATAGTCTTTCTACTACATTTCACAAGCTCCTTGCGACTGAACCTCGGTGGGCACAACAAGGTATGAAGGATATGAGACAAGATGATAGAGTTAAGTGGTCAAACAAAGCATTCCCAATTAAAAAGCCCAGAGGAAAAGACAGCAAGGTATGAGATATTATATCTACACAAGGAGGAATCACTCTATACTGTTTAGATAGCTTAAAAATAGTGTTTTTAAATATGAAATAGGAGAAAGTGAAAAAACTTGCTTTAGGATATAATGGTGTCTTAGAAACACTCTTCTTGTAGATGAATTACTTTCACAACTACAGAACAGAGTAATTTTCGGAAGTATTTCTAGTATTACCATGGTAGATTTGACCAATATGTGGTCGTTTATATCTTGGCTGTACAATGGATACTTTTTCTTTTGAAAATATGTCTTTTTAATAGACTGTCTGGAAGAAGTTTAAAGGGAATGTGTTGATACTCAACTCTATTATAACAAACTTTAGATGTGTTTAAAGTTCTTTTGTCAAAATCAGTCTACATCTTGACTAGGCTGTTTTCAAGTTCAGAAATTCATTTCATCGACATCATTCCTTTATCATCGAATCTGCCCCTCCTCTGGCTAAATTAAATATTTTTCAAAGCTATGAATTAGTTATTTTTGAATATCCATTAAAAAACCCCATCTTAAAAATTAGAGTCAAATCCAGATTAATTTTTATAAAAAGAACCCTGGGCATTTCTTTAGGATTCTACCGTAGGGTTTTCCAGTTTTATCACATTATAAAATAAACCCAATTTTGTACTTATGATTAAGTAACATTGACTTTTAATGTTAGGTGATAGAAAGGATGTGAGTTTGGAATTAGAGCTACTTGGGTTTGAATCCTGATTCTTCATTGCCTTGAGTGAATTGCTTAGTTTTTCATAAATTCTGTAATTTCTCTAAAAAATCAAATTAATAATAACTGTTGTGTCAGAGGATTATGTGAGCTCATCTACATAAGGCACCTTCCTTTGAAGAGAGCATTTATCAGGACAGTTTCTTATTTATTACTGTATAAAACTGAGGATAGAGTTAGTATTATTTTGGTTCTTTTTGATAATACATTCAAAGACATTCAGATGTTTTTGGTTGTTTGTATATTATCTTTTTGATAATACATTCAAAGACATTCAGATGTTTTTGGTTGTTTGTATTTTAGCTTTTTTACGTTCTCACTCTAATTATATTTTTATCATCTCCTCATGCAGGATTTGCTTAGGAATCTCCAATTTCCTAAAAGATCCACAGGGCACTCCTTGATTCACAGAATCCATCTCTGAGCTTAGCTGAATTTGCATTTCTGTTTCCAAGAGGAAAAGATTACCTAGAAATCTTCTAACCATGGAAGCAGGGGCAGGAGGGAAGAAAAAATTGATGAGGTTTAAATGGCAGCCTCTCATCATATTACTTTTTCTCTCTCTCCTCATGTTAGTCATTATTGCCCCATGTTTTTATTTTTATTCCAAGTCTTACTGATTACCCATGGCTTGCAGTTCAATAGCAGAACAATTAGTTTTGGGTTTATGGTTATTGTTGTTCTTTTATAAAACCCTGCCCTCCTGGGATCTTGCCAAAGGTGCTTATAATTTCACCACAATAACAAACATTTGATTACTTCACAAGCATCTTATGTAGTTCTCCAGTGTTTTCCTCCTTATTTTTACTGTCATCTTCCCTTCTCTGTAATATACCGTACTTCATCATTCCCAGCCTTCATCAGGTATTTCTTTAGCAGGGTTTGGAGCTAAATATCCTGCTTCTTCATATTAACCAGATTGTACCATGGACCTATTTCAAATGTTTAGCAGACTTTTTTCCAGGCAATGGTTTCATTCTTGATGAGGCTTAGTCAGACATTCATTCACACATTCTTACATCCGGTGTACAAAGAGAAGGGAACATTCTAAAAATTGAACTCATGTTCTCTCTAAAGGTATAAGCTACAATACAAGCAGAGGCCCAAAAATGTTTTTTAAAAAGTTAATAGGCATTAGTTTTTGTGATTCATATTCATTTTCTCTCTAAATTTAAAATAAAAATTAGGTTTTAGAAATTTAAAAATTTTACAGGGAAATACAAAAAAGTATAATGTAATAATCATTTCCTCACCAGCGAGCATGAACCACCATTGACATTTTGTTGTGTTTACTTCCCATTTTTATTACTTTCTATTTTAATGAAAATCACATTACCATTTTTATAAAATTGATATGAGCCTATACTATGACTCCAGGCAATGCAGTAAAAATAAAATTTTAAAAATTGAAAAAAATTGATCATTCCCACTAGCCAGAAACAACCATCAATAACATTTATTAAACATCATTATAGACATTTTAATTCACATAAATATAGAGAGGAAAGATGGGAAAATATGCTTTTAAAAAAATGAGATCTTATTCTGAACACTATTTCTGATAAAAAATTATATCTAATTTGAATTAAACATAAAATCAAACTGAACTGAAATATAAAAGAATCAAAACTTCATATATATATGTACACACAATACATATATACATATGTATAGGTAGATATGTCTATCTATGTCTGTCTGTCTGTCTGTCAATCTGTCATCCATCATCTATCATCTATCATCTCACTATCATTTTTTCATCACAAAAGATTTGTTTTCTAAAATACACTGCTTAGATAAAGAAAATAGATAATGGGATAATATGAAGAAGATGAAGGAATTGTGTTTTTATATTTTTAAAATTACCTGATTAAAGTTTAGACAGTAGCAATTGACTCCCTGCAGTAAAAGAGCCAGGTGTTAACTGATCCCATAGTCAGTTTTCCTAGTTTTTTCTTCATTGTTCAAGCACTTAACACTCATCTGTTTCAGTAACTATACTTATAAGTATTTTTAAAATTAATTCAATATTTTAAACTACTACAAGGACTTTATTATTCCTGAGTTTTTTATTTTGGGTAGATATACTTGTCAAGGAGGTCTTTTGGATTGTATATTTCTCAAATTTTTTTTTATTTTTGAGAAAGATTGCCTATTTATTGCCTTTATACTAATGTGCTT